>NW_015505974.1:246421-266985 GCF_001515645.1 Sinocyclocheilus grahami | reverse complement strand
TTTTCTGTGAGCACATGGCTTGTGTTGTGTTTGTTTGGTGCCATATGCTCGCTCCTGTCTATTGTCTTGCCCCGCCCATCTTGTTACCTCATTATTGTTTAAGTTGCTCAACCTGTGTCTCCCTCGCTAGCCTCCTCATTTGGTTTCCTATTTATTCTCCCGGTGTCTGTAATCCTGTGCTGATCCGTCATTTTTCATTGTGTGTGTTATGTCTGCATGTAGTGCAGTTCCTAGCCTGCCTGTCTGTTTTTCCCCCTCGGGGTTTTAGTTTTTTTTTTTTTTTCATTTTATTATTAAAAGAAAGAACCATTCATCCTGCACTTGAGTCCTCGCTTCATCTCTCCACACGCACCGTGACAGAACGAATCAGCCAACATGAGGACTCAGCGGAGAATTGGCTCACACAAACTACCGGTCTCCACTCTCTCCAGCCCCCTCTACCAGCGCATGCTCCAGCTGCATACCTTAAGCTCCCTCCGTCAACGAGGGACTGATCTGAGGGAGTTTGCCAGGGAATTTAGGAATGCTGCAGAGGGGCTGGGCTACAATGACTCCGCGTTAAAGGACTTATTCAATTATGCCCTTGTTGAGCCCATTAGTCACTAGAGCATGTTAGGATCCGATCATGTATCGTTTGAGGGGTTTGTGGAGTTCTTGGCACACTCCCCAGCTAAGGGGGCTGCAGTGCCTCCCGTGATGGCCGACAAGGCTGCAGCGCCCCCGAAGGTGGCCGAAGAGGTTGCAGCGCCCCCAGAGGCGGCCGACGAAGCTGCAGTGCAACCCTCTTGGAAACGGAGGAGGAAGAATGGGTCTGCCTCGCCACTCCTAGAGGTGGCCAAAGAGGCTGCAGTGCCCCCAGAGGTGGCAGACGAAGCTGCAGTGCTACCCTCTCGGAAACGGAGGAGGAGGAAGAAGGCTTCTTCCGTCGTTCAAGGCCGGGAGGCCTTCCAAGAGCCTGGTGCCCTGCCGGCTCCGCCCAAGCTAAAGCTCCATGCCCTGCCGGTTCCACCCAAGCTCAAGCTCCATGCCCTGCCGGCTCCGCCCAAGCTCAAGCTCCATGCCCTGGCGGCTCCGCCCAAGCGCAGGCGCCATGCCCTGCCGACTCCGCCCAAGTGCAGGCGCCATGCCCTGCCGGCTCCGCCCAAGCGCAGGCGCCATGCCCTGCCGGCTCCTCCCAAGCGCAGGCGCCATGCCCTGCCGGCTCCTCCCAAGCGCAGGCGCCATGCCCTGCCGGCTCCTCCCAAGCGCAGGCGCCATGCCCTGCCGGCTCCTCCCAAGCGCAGGCGCCATGCCCTGCCGGCTCCTCCCAAGCGCAGGCGCCATGCCCTGCCGGCTCCTCCCAAGCGCAGGCGCCATGCCCTGCCGGCTCCTCCCAAGCGCAGGCGCCATGCCCTGCCGGCTCCGCCCAAGCGCAGGCGCCATGCCCTGCCGGCTCCGCCCAAGCTCCACTCTCTGCCGGCTCCACCCTTTATGTCAGCTCTACCCCAGCTGCTTACCCTGCCGGCTCCCTCCTTGAGGCAGGTTCCGCTCTTGCTGCTGCCCTGGCCTCCTGCCCTGCCATGTGTTTGTTTGTTTGGTGCCATGTGCTCTCGCCTGTCTATTGTCTTGCCCCGCCCATCTTGTTACCTCATTATTGTTTAAGTTGCTCCACCTGTGTCTCCCTTGCTAGCCTCCTCATTTGGTTTCCTATTTATTCTCCCGGTGTCTGTAATCCTGTGCTTATCCATCGTTTTTCATTGTGTGTTATGTCTGCATGTAGTGCAGTTCCTAGCCTGCCTGTCTGTTTTTCCCCCTCGGGGTTGTTTTAGTTTGTTTTTGTTTAATTTTATTATTAAAAGAGAGAACCATTCATCCTGCACTTGAGTCCTCGCTTCATCTCTCCACGCGCACCATGAAATCTTATTCCTGTCTTTGCCTTGGACACCTAAACGACTCAAAACTATCATATGGCTTCAGGAGACATTGAATAATCAGTATAGACAAATGTGATTTTTTTTTTGTTTTTTAATGGTATGATTGTTCCTGGCAGTGGCCCCAAATTGTTGTTGGATAGAAAAAAGGTGCAGATTTTTCAGAAATGCATTTATCATCTATCAATCCATCTATATATCTATCTATGTTTCTTCATCTTACTCATTTGAAATGACTTGAGGGTGAGTAAATAATGGCAACTTGAGGTGAACATTTCCATCAAAAACAAATCCTCCCATATACAATACTAATATCAGAGACACATCATCCTGTAAAGTGCATATAAATCTGGTCGCCAGAGTTTCTTGTCTTCATAATCTTCTTTGAGGACTTTGCACTGAGACTACCTGTCTCTGACCCACACGTTGACTGCATCAGTTTCTTTAACAATCAATAAATACTCGATACATCAGCGGCACAGAGCTGAGAGCAGACGGGTGAGTCAAGGTCCGCTCATTCAGCCTAATTCGCTTTTCAATATCTCGCTGTGGGTAGAGCCTGCGGTCTATGGACCGGTTGTCTAAATGTCAGCGAAAAGGAAAAACTAATGGATGTGGGACCGTGTCACACGAATTGACATGTGAAACATCACTGTCTAGGGCACTATCTCTGACAAGGGCAGCCGGCAGGGGTAAGGGCAAGGAGAAAGAGAGAGAGAGAGAGGATATTTCAATTGTCTCATTTTATTCATTTTTATTGTTTAAAATAGAAAACCGAGGTACCTGTGTAGATCCTCGGATCAAATATAAAAACTGTTTTTGCACATATTTAAACGGGAAAGGCACATAAATAAAGAATTGTGAGCATAATTTTAGAATGGAATCTTTTTAACAGTACAATATCAACATATGTTTTTTCTAAACATAAGTCGAGTTTCAAACAGCAATGATTAATATCAGCTGTTCCTGGATATGTCCCATAAGTTTTATTTATTTACATATACCATATTTTTATGTCCATTGGTAATTAATACTGAAAAGTAAAATGTATTAAAAACAGTATCATATATTTAAAAAAAACTGCAATTTGGAGCAGTTGCTGTTATTTATGTGAGAAAAAAGTAAGATGAAATTCTGATAGCTTGTAATGTAAAGGGTGGGATCTTATGCTTTCAAAGCTAGCATGCTATTGCTAGCCTCTCCAAAATCGCCTACACTACCTTTAATATCAGTCTATATCTCCCAGTAATATGTCTTAGTAAAATGATATCCAAATGCTTAATTTTATGAGCTTTGTAGCTTTGTATTTTTCATTGTTGGGGACAAAACAAATGCAATGCAAAACGTTGGTGATTGAGAGATGAACAAATGTTCCTGAAAATCCTGCTGTCTCATATTTGACATTCGTGTTTTAAATATTTTTTTTTCTTAAAAAAAGAAAAGAAAGTTGCTTTAGTCCAGTAAGTGCATCTTGAAATATTACCAAGAGTATAAACATTTTTCTTACGTAATAAGTAAAAATTATAAAGGCCTTTTACTTGCTAAAAAAGAATAAACTATCAATCAAACAACAGATAGCATGTAGTAGTTTTTTTAGGTTTTTCAGCAAAGTTTTCATCATGTTGATAGTTTAGAGGCCTTAGAAATTTGCGGCTTTATAGGATTAATTATTCAAAACCTTAAAATTTCGAATTATAAGTCTACATCCTCAGGAAATGAATTGGACTTTAAAAGTGGTTTTAGTTGAATTTTGAATCGTGCACAACCCTAAGGTTTATGGCACTGTATGATTATTATTTTTTTTTTATTATTGTTATTTTTTTTTTTTTGAAAAGTAAATTTCAATAGGTAATTTTAGGACAAAATCTGTCAAGAGCATCTTGATGAACCAAACACCTTTTTTTTTTTTTGCGATGTGCTTCTGATATGTTTCGTAAACTCATATATTCATTAAAAATGAAGTGAAGTACTTACTTTAGAGGGCCCAAACATTAGTTACAGGGGTTAAACTGGCCACTAATTCACACCCTGTCAGCTGGTCTGTTGGTCCTTCAATTCTCATCTGTGCTATGTCTAATCCAGCCTATCGAGTGTGAAAATGTTAAATCTGGTCTATCAGGAAGAACTCATGTCGATAATCCACAGTGGGGAGGTTTGGTTAGAGGGACGGGGTGCCGTCTCCTGCGACTGCCAAGAAATATTTGTTCATCTTTATTGATTCAGACTTCTGTAATACTGTTTCTAATCTGGTGTTATCATGCAGCATCCTAGAGGATGCCTAGCCTCGAGTAAATGCTTGCAAATACTTTTTCTTGGTTTTAAACCTACTTCTAAAATCATTGCAAAGAAGTGTGAACTGTGGCCTCACACTTGAGTGGCAATTAAATAGCTTATAGTGCTGAAAGAGCTTCAGATTAAGTAAATATAACCAAGCAATTTATAAGTCAATGAAGAAGGCTCATTTACATTCCAGAGATGGAGGAGTTAATTTAGAGGCGATAGAGAGCAACTGCAGTTCAAGACACTAGCTTAACTTTGCCTCTGGTTGATTTAACACACAGGCAAAGGCTGAAGCTCAGTGCTGTATCTATACAGTGATTCAAATCTTATGTTCACCCTACCAGAATGCCAATCCCACTGAAGTGGATTTTTATAGAAGCATGCAGTGTTATTTTTGAACTACATGTTTGTCATACCATATTTTCCCTGTATTTCACACATAGATCTCAAGCAAACACAATCACTTGTGTAAGACAGCAGTGTGTGTATGAGGACTCAAGAGGTCTAGGCTAGCTGATAAAAATAACAATATGAACATCTGTACTGTATGGCAGAGTAAACACTTGAAGAATTTCAAATTTGCTTTCCTTTTAGACAGTTTTTATTTTTTAGCTACATAAATAACAAGATTCTGTTCCAAGACAGATGTGGTAAGAAATTATATATTTTCATAAATACCTGTAAGCAAAGTTAAAATGCATTACAATATTTGAACATTTGTTTATTGTGTGTTTTAATGCATTATACTTTCTAAATGTGTTGCAATGACTAAATAAATATTATAACATAATTACAATTATTCATGACATCATACAATACATTATAATGTGCATTACAAGGCATAATTAATACATTAAAACTACTTTTATAATTCATTATATATAAAGTCTTTAAATAAAATGTTACCAAACTTTTTTTTTATTTAGCTGTTACTGATTACGAGTTTAAAAAAGAGGCCAGATATTGGAACATAAAAATACCCTTTCTACTCATAACAGACAAAACTATTGCTGTACAAAAAAAAAAAAAGTTATCGGGCAGCTATTTCAACACCTGCCCCATAATTCTGAATCATTCCCCATTGGTGGAACTTCAGGCATTGATGGTTGTAGCCAACATGTAAAAGATGAAAGCGTAGAAGTAGCCCTTCTTTGGACAGAACAGAAAGTCTTACACTTCTGCTCCATCCCTTGAAAGCAATAAAACATCAGCTCTGCTCATGACACCACATTTTTTTAGATATTGAAGCATGGTCAACTGATGTTGAACAGATGGGAAGTCCTTCACTTCAGAACTTCAGGGACAAAATTGGAATATGACCATATTGTTAAGAATGACCTAGTGTCCTGTGTTTATACTTCACACACAGATCTGTAGCGTATAACCAGAGAAAAACTTGAAACTCTCCACTGAGCTTCTCTTTGGTTTTATAAAAAAAAAACACTTCCATCATCTGCCATTATGTCAGTCTGGTTGAGTGACATTTTACGACCATTAGATTGTGTCTTTCGCCGAGTATCTGAGAGGTTAAACCAGACACTGAGCCCATTGGTGTAACCTCACACTGCACTGCACCTCTAATTGGCCCATCAGAGCAGTGATGTCAACGGGCTGGTGAAAGAGGAGTGGCCCCGCTCTCATCAAGGTTTTGACTGACATGACCTTTAAGGGTTCTTATGACATATCACAGGATAGCAGGGTTGAAGTCTCTGCTGTCTCTTTTCCCACTCAGTAAGTGTTATTTATGCACTCAGAAGGATGATGAAATGGTTGTTGGTTTAAAGTCAACTTCAGTTTGACAGATAGTTTATCTCCTGACACTAGTGGGCATCATTTGATGTGATGTTTGACTTGGGAAATAAAAGTAGGGCAGATTGCAGGACTCCACATATGGTGTGAGAGTGGTGTGAGAGTTCGAGTCGTGAAGATGGAAGTCATAGAGGCTTTTTAGTACAGTGATCACGACTTGACTTGATCAATAGGCAGAGATAAGTTTCAAAAGTCAAAAGCAACTACACGCTCAATTGACATTAAGTGTTGTATGGATTAGGTGTGTGTTTGTTTAGTAAGTTAGTTAGTTAGTTAAGATCTTTCTGTACAATGGAAGCAGGCTCTGAAAATAACATTGTCTACCAGCCAAGATGACTGAAAGATGGAAACATTTAGCTAGTCAGATTTCTTGCTGGTCAAATATGTAAATAAATACACAAATGCATGCGTACACACACACACACACACTATTAAAAAGCTTGCTGTCAGTAAGAGATTTTAATGTTTGTGAAAGATATCTCTTACACTCACCTAGGCTGCACTTATTTGTTTAAACATGCAGGGGGGAAAACTGTAAAATTATTACAATTTAAAATAATTTTATATTTTAATAAATTTAAAATATGATTTATTCATGTGATGGCAAGTTTTCAGCATCATTACTCCAGTCTTCAGTGTCACATGAGTTCAAATGAACAGTATTAATTCAAAATAGAAATTATTTGTAACATTATATTTGTCCTTACAGTAACTTTTGATTTAATGCATCTTTAAATGCATTGAATTTAATGCATCTTCACTGAATAAATGTAAAAAATAAAAAACAGTGATTCACAACTAACTGTTTTACACAGTGGAAATATGTGCAGAGCGTTCAATTCATAGCATTTACTGAAAACAGTAAAACAGTAAAATTGAAGTCACATCAAACAGCACAAGCTAAAGTACTTAACGCAGTTCCTGGCCCATCTAAAACTATGAGCCTCTGAGCCTCTTTTGAAGAATTCATATAAAGTGTACTCATGCTGAAGGGAATTAGAAAATGCCAGTGTCAGACAAGAATGTTCAGATTTAAGACTAAAATGTGAAGTTCTAAAAAGAACATTATGTTGTGTATTTGGTGTAGTGAAATGTGTTTATGTGGTTTAAGGTTCAAAAAGCACATTATTTTCTACATAATGTACGTTATTGTTGCTCCTCTATGCCCCACCTTTCTGAAATGCGTCAATTTTTACAAAGCTCATCTTTCTGAAAAGCGAGGTGTATTCAGTTATTTTGTGCGTTGTGGTTGGCTGAATACTTCAAGCGTGTGACGGAAATGTTACACCCGTTACCATACTGTGATGCCGTGTCCCGGCGCGATGAGACAAAAACAATAAAACCCATTACAAACAAGGCATTTGTTGCATCCAGTGGAGACATAATTACTGATTATAATGACTTATACTGTCTTTTTATGCGTTACGTGTTTTTGATATGCGTTTGACATAAAACCATGTCTGCATTTGTGATCGGAGAAATGACAAACAACAAGCGCTATACTCTACACTGCCCAAAACTCGCGTTTGAATCGTCAGTGGCAAATTCTTTAAATATAAAAAACTTACTTACAGGCTGTGAGTCAGAAGCACCAGACTGTCCTTGCAAAGTTGGAACTGCCCCACTATATAGAAACAGCCTTTGTGAACAGACGCATTATAGGCTACTCTGCAGGTTCAGGAAACAGTCCTCCATAAAATGCGCTGGACACATCTGACTATTTGTTCTGAACTGTTCTGGAACAGTGTCGTAAATACAACTTAACCACTGATTTCTAGTTGTGTCCTCTTTTGGAAGGCCAAACAAAGTAGTTTCGCTTTCACAACGAAACACATGACGGGCTTGGGTGAGCGGAGGCCGATGGGCTTGAGTGAGGAACGGCCGGTGGGCTTGAGAACAGCGCGGCCGGTGGGCTTGCGGTAACCACATGTGACGACCCCGGGCTGGACTCCGCTTCGTCCACGGTGAAAGCCGATCCGGCGATTCACAGCACGAAGTTGATGTATTTCCTCAGTGACCAGCACGGATCAGCTCTAGGCATGACGAAGCGGATATCGTCCTCTTTTGGAAGGCCAAAACACACAGCGTCTCCACGACATGGCGGCAGAGGCAACAACAATACTACAGTGAGAATAAAAGTTACGCCTTCTTTCTTTGCGTGAACATTTGGGCGGCGTTATGCAAATCTTCCCACACAGTGACGTAGACATGTGGGGGCGTGTTTAAACGAGGTGTTTTAGGAGGGCATGGACAAGTCTTAACTTCTATAAAGAATATCTCTTTGGGTTTGAGACTTTAGTCTTTGCAACTTTAGGGATCTTATCTATGAACAAACAGCTTGTAATACTCCAAAGAGAAAGAACATTTTGAAATTGCATCATATGACCCCTTTAAAGGAGTTTAAAGGAGGGCTGTGACTCTGACAAAATTATAATTTGCAGTGCATCAACAAAAGCTTGCTGTCATGCATTTAGTGTCAGGTAAATATGTAACAGGCAGCTTTTGTGTGTGTTTGTGTGTGTGTGTGTGTGTCAGACATTATAGACATATGCAGGCAACAGGAAGCAGCTAATATATGTTCTTTCAAGACAGTAGTCTAGCAAACTACCTGCTCAGCTCCACGTAAAGGAAGTTACGTCACCTCCATTCTTGATATCCTTGCATGGAAATCATGGCGGAAAAAAGGAAAGATGGGACACCTTAAACTTAGCACAGAGTGCCTTCTGTCATTGCTGAGGGATAGGTTAAGTATAGCATTTGTTCCTCAGAGACATCAGGATTGCTTGAGAGCTCTTCTGGAAAAGCCCATATTGATTGGATTGGGGGAATTCTTTTGGAACGAATCCTCCATGTAACATAAGCGACTACTCTCTTTCTTTGTCTCTCTCTCTCTCTCTCTCTGTTGTTGTGTTATCTGTCTTCCTGTTGGGTACCTTATTTCAGTGTAACATAATGGTGCTGCTCTATGAATTCACTAAGCATTTTTTTGGTGGAGGATAGAAATCCAGCATTTAATGGGGTCTGGATCACAGCAAAGGCCTTAGACCTGCATCAAAGAATAAAATAGCACCAGAGTGCAATTATTTTCCATTTCCTGCTAAGCGTGATCGCAGCCAAACAGTCATTTGCAATAAAATGCGTCTCTGGATCCGTAAACAATTTAGTCTCATTATGTATCTCGATAATTTAAGGGACGCTATTTCCCATCAACACTTGACCTTTTAGAAGAGGATATTAAATGCATTCATTTTGATGTGTTGCGTGTGTGTGAGGGAGGGAGACGAGAATGTATTTTCTGTCTTTAATCCACAGGTATAATTTAGAGATTTGATTATGTTTTGATGTACTAAAACTGAGTGGGGGAGAGTGGAGTAAGAATTGCATATGTTTTGTGATGTGACTATGTATGTAGAAAGAGTCAGTCATATATAACATACACATTGAGATTATTATTAGTAGTAGTAGTAGTATTAAAAATAATTTTCCACAAGTAAAATTGCTTTTATGTCAAATCTAATGTGTTCATATCTAAAAATATATTTAAAAATGTTGGTAATTGTTAACAAATTCAATCAAAATTATTTATTAATTATTAAATAAAGACGTTTCCAAAATGTCAGGTATAAGGTAAATAATTTGGTGTTCCTGGTCAAAAATGACCAGTCTTTTAAAAATCACTTGTAAATCTCTCATTATGCTTTATTATCACCAAATCTTGGATTCATCTTTTTGTCAACGTGTTTTCTATCAAATAGCACAGGTTTTGTTTTTGTTTTTAGAACTGATTCATCGTAGGCCTCATTGAACTGAGCTGAAACGCCACAGCAACACCCCCCCACCCCGCCACCCACCCCATTTTCTTTCCCCATGAAAGTTGTTTTCAGTAAGTTTCAGTCAAATGTGAAAACATTAACTACCATTTTTGGGAGAAAGAAAATCTGAGACCAAAATACAACATGAGGGCTAATAATGATTTAGCTTTGCCTCCAAATACATAAACTACTTGAAATACTATACATATTACAAATACTATTGCAAAAAAAAAAAAGTTTCATTACGTTCACATATTTAAAATGTTGAACATTTTCCACTCTGGTTTATCAAAATTTATAGTAGTTAGTAAATCATGTTTTACCACTTCATATTTTTATTTAAAATGTACATTGTTTATATACTGTATTAACCAACCAAAAGTGCCCCAAACTGCATTGACACAAGTTTACTCTTAAGTTGTGTCACTGGAACCCCCTTTTTTGAGAATTCATAATTTGTACATGTTTTGTAATAGTGTATGTTATAGATGCTTTCTTCCAATTTCAGTTGATGGCATAAATTCATAAATGAGGTTAGGCACATTTGTTTTATCTCATTTATCCTTGCCTCCACAGGGCAACATAAGTGAAAACCATTACAACATGACACTGTGGATGTGCTTAGGCAGTCTGAAAGCATCCAAATGCACTTTCTGCTGAGTGTGTCTTAAGGGCCTGGTTATTGGCAAGTATTAGTCATTTAGTTATGTGTATTTCTGCTACATTTGCTTGTTTACACCCAAATTCGCTAGAGAGTGCAGACCTGACACGTCCCATCAGAGACGGTTTAAGTTGCTGTAAAAAGCGGTCATACTCACCTGCCTTGTAGGAGATGGGCATCAAGCCCATTTTTTCTCATAACCTATCTGCCATATTTTAATATTGTGCCTGACTCATTGAGATGCATAGGGGAGAAAGGAGGAAATGGAGATGAAATTGACTGATTCGCTCCCTGGCACAAATAGAAATAAATTCCAAGTGACTCAAGGAATTCTAATGACGAAAGCTCCCAGTGGACTATGGAACTACGGGGAGAGACTCACATCATTTCCGCAATATATCAAACAGGACCTTTAAGAATTTCTGTAGTCAATTTTAAAACATCTATATTAAGACATTTTATGAAAGAGCAAAATGCATTAACAACAATCACAATGAGCGGAGGTTTAGGCCACTGCCCTAATTCAATTCAAGGGTTAATGAAAGAGCTGAAGTGGTAAAATGAAGTGTTGATGTAGATGCTGCTGCAGTATTCAGAGCACGAAACCATGTCAATGTGCTAATGACCCTCACATTAGTTGATTAACATCTTGACCTGGACACAACCAGAATGCTGGAGATGAGAATTCCACAGGCTGTTTTAATTGCATCATCCAGTGTTAAGTGATGTGGCATTACTAATCGCATTAGCTACTCAACGATCATGCATAAAAAGTTAATGATTGGATGTTCTGAAATAGAGTAAGCATTCCTACTCTCAGTCTCACTCTCAGTCTCTCTCTCTCTCTCTCTCTCTCCCTTCATGAGATGGTTTCAAATCCAATATGGTGTAGTTAGTCTGATCCTAAGAGGTGAGAGCAGGAAAGTGATTTACAGAACATGCATGTGGACACGATTGAAAAAGGGATCATAATTCATGAGCAATTTGGTTTACAAGTTATGCATTAGTCAGTTGGAATGTCCTGAATGAATGTGTTTTTTAATGACCATGCTTAATTTGCCATTGCAAAACTGCAGTCATGGTGTAAACTAGCAATTCTGGAGATTTCGCAGGCATCCAGAACAAGAACATTGAGGTTTAGTTTGGCAGCCAAAAATCAGTTTGTTGTTCTGTTCTGGCCTTTGAGTGAAATTTAGTGAAGCTCTGCACTATCTCTCGCTCTGTCTCTATCGCTATCACTATCTCTCTCTCTCTCTCTTTCTCTCTATCTCTCTCTGTCTTTATTTTATAATTCACTATGGCTTCTCCCCCCACTGGTTTAAGTAAAATCTTGGCCTGGTTTAAACATTAAGAAAAAGTTTATTGAATATACTAGTCAACATTTGAAGTGGATCAAAAAAGTTCATCAAAGTTGTCCTAAGACAAGAACACATTTAGATTTTAGGTTTTAGGACAACTTTGATGAAATGTTTTGATCCACTTCAAACGTTGACTACTGTATACTCCAATATTCCAAAAAGAAAAATAAATAAATAAATACATAAAAAAATTATTATATATATAGAGAGAGAGATTATTTCAGCAATCAATTTCGCATTTGGGTCTTATGCTTTAAAAATGAGAGGATCAGGGCCCGTATTCACAAAACATTTTGTCTTACCTCTAAGAGTTCTCCTAAATAGCAGTAAAAGTTTTTAGCTAAGAGTTTTCTATTAAAACCTATTCACAAAGCTGCTGAGACAAACTTTTACTAAGGAATAGACAGAAGTCTTAAGCTAAGAGTAAGGACGGGGTTGACTTCGTTGCTATGGATGATGTCAGCATGCTTGCTAACTATGCCCACAGTGATTGGCTGATAGTCTCTGTCAGAGATTTATTCATAGAAATATTTTAGAGTAAAGATAAAGGTTTAAAAATAAAAATGTTGCCACATTCAAATAAAGATCTTAAAATGCAGGCTAAGTGTCAATAATTAAACAAGTATGCTTTCAGCTAATTGTCAGCCTCTTACATGTATGCTTCTCATAATTAGTGAATATGCATATAAACAGCCTTTTAATAAACAGAATAGAATAATCATGGCTGATAGTAAGACATGCAAACGTAAAAGAAAACCAAACTGGATACAAGCACAGCTGTTACTTCTTGCCCAACTGGTTAATAAAAACAAGGATATAATCAAAGGAAAAGAGTTGGGATAACCTTCAAAACCAAAGTTGATCCCGTTATAAAAGCTCATTATCGTCAAATGTTTCTAAAATGTTTATATTCTGAGGCAGATTGCTGGCAACAGCCATTTTAGGAATAGTTTGTGGTTTGGTCTTACTGACTTAGGAGCCATCTTCACTACTCCTAACGTTTCACTGATTTAGGAGCTAGTTTTAGTGTTAAAATGCTTTGTTAAATACTTTTAGATAAAAAATGTAGGGGTCCTAAATTTAGAACTGACACACCCATTATTTGTAAGATTTTTCTCCTAAATCGGCGAGTTACGAGCTACTTTTAGCCTTAATATGTTTTGTGAATACGGGCCCAGATCTGTTTCTTAGGGTAAATCTAATACCATGAACCATTGTGGCCTGATTTTGGAGCCAAGACGACTCATTTTGGATTGTTCACATTTCAGAGTTGGGATAGGGAGGGACTGACATTCTTATACCATATAAAAAAGTTTATCTTTAGGGCTTGGGTCCATAGTTGGGCTACATACTGTAGGTTTAAAAATAAAGTGTCTTTCTGTTGTTTTTGAATGCAAACCAGTGGCATGTGGTGATGGCAAAATATGAAGGCAAAGTCACCTCTCTGCTTTTGTTTTTTTTTAGTCTGACATAAATTAATGTTCCAGGTCCATTTGTTGTTTCTAGACCACTTATCTTATCTTATCTTATCTTGTGTATTTATATTAATATATTTTTAATTAAATCAAATTTAAATCAAAGTTTATAATTTATTAAATAGTGTCATCTTGTTTTTGAGTGTAATAGACGTTCCCCACACTGTCATGTTTGTGCACGACTGTGGATGTGTAAACAAAACTGCAAGTGGAGAAGAGGTTCTGTGCCAATTTAGAAGAGACAATGCCAGCATGTCAACAAGCAGAAATTATTGTTCTCTTCCTTCTTCTCTGATGACATCACTGCAAGCTTGCTGTGAAGGGAATAACATTTTCCCCACTGCACGCACCAGCATCAAAATTAATCCATTTAAAATCACCCAAGGAAGTTTCATGTGGTGAAAACTAGGAGCTGTAACTACATTTCTGCCTTGGTTTGACAGTGAGACTCTCAATTTCTCAGACTCTATACAATCCTCCAGCTTGTCAACATTGCATCTGCACTTTCAACCCCCATCAGAAAACCTCATAGATTTATATATCAGTTAGATCGCAACCTATTCATATTAACCTATATATGCTTGCTTTATTTTGGCAGGCAGTCATATTTCCCATATATCTGGGTGCAATTCACATTAAATAATTGTTTGCAGGAGAACATTGTCCAGGACCCTGGAGTAAAGAGAGGTTCTGTAGTTACAGATAAAATTAAATTAATGATTGTCCTAGGCCTGCCAACTTTGGTTTCTGGTATAAAAAAAAAACAGTCAGAATAATGCTTGTTCCAACACCTGGTTATCTGCCTTGCTACTCTTCCTAGGCAACATCCTAACTGACATTTTGGAGTGCTCTGTTGGCATAAAAATTGTGATACACACAGGAGATTCAGCTCGTGGTGAAAACTAGGAGCTGTAACTACATTTCTGCCTTGGTTTGACAGTGAGACTCTCAATTTCTCAGACTCTATACAATCCTCCAGCTTGTCAACATTGCATCTGCACTTTCAACCCCCATCAGAAAACCTCATAGATTTATATATCAGTTAGATCGCAACCTATTCATATTAACCTATATATGCTTGCTTTATTTTGGCAGGCAGTCATATTTCCCATATATCTGGGTGCAATTCACATTAAATAATTGTTTGCAGGAGAACATTGTCCAGGACCCTGGAGTAAAGAGAGGTTCTGTAGTTACAGATAAAATTACATTAATGATTGTCCTAGGCCTGCCAACTTTGGTTTCTGGTATAAAAAAAAACAGTCAGAATAATGCTTGTTCCAACACCTGGTTATCTGCCTTGCTACTCTTCCTAGGCAACATCCTAACTGACATTTTGGAGTGCTCTGTTGGCATACAAATTGTGATACACACAGGAGATTCAGCTCATATTGATTTCAAAAGAGTTTTACTGTTAGCATGTTGCTAGTCTAACACCACTATTCTCATTCATGAATATTGGTCAAAGCAGGACTTTTTTATCACAGCTTTTTAATCAATACTTTTAAATATTAAATATATTTATATATTATTATTTCTCTATATTTATATTATTAAAGGAGTACCCTCTAAGAAAGATACATGCAGTGCTGTCTTAAAATTTGGCCTAAATAAGTTAGAAGGCAGTAAAATTACACAACCACCTCAGAAACAGTGTTTACATAGGGATTGTGCCTATTCTGCCCTAAAACACCCTAAATAGGCAGCTCTCTAGGTTCTGGAACAGAGCCACAGTGATTTTACCTTTGCTCATGAATTTTTTATTGGCACAGACATTTCTCATGTTGTTCGAAACAACTCATAATGGCAGCTGTTTTCTCTTATTCTTTCTCTCTGTCTCAAAAACAAACCCAGAGCAGGTTCAATCGATGGTTAAGTATGATCCTCATTCTGTTAAGTCACTGCACCAGCTTTCACTGCCCTCATGTGGCTCCTGCAGTGCTGCCTAGATTATCCAGAATGATCAAAAGGACTGTAGTTCTCACATTTGGAGAGATCTGAGCTAAGCCCTTATTTAATCTTAAAAGAGTTGATTTAAATAAAGTAAAACTGCTCTAATAAAACTGCAATGAAAAAGAAGAATTGTATGAGCGTGATTCAGGATTCTAAGTCCTAAAATAAAGAGAGACAATAGGTTGGTGCCTCCAAGCAATTGTGATTTTGTAGTACTCCTTTTCCACCTGAAGAGGTGCCGGAGCCGATTCATTGAACAATTTCGTACATTTCCACCAAATGTGTCATAAGTGATTTGATTACATTAAATTTGATTTCTTATTTAAAGCAATAGTTCACCTAAAATGAAAATTATGATTTACCCACATTCATGCTGTTCCAAACGTTTCCTACGCAGAACACATAAGAATATTTTTTCTTCACACAATGACAGTTAAAGTTCAAAACGACATGGCACCCATGCAGCTGACTTCGGATATCATTGTTCAATTCTTCATTTGTTGGAAATTTAGACTGGTTCAGAAAGAAATTGTCAGTTCCTCAGCCGAGATCCTAGCAACGTTTTAATCCTACACTCTTAAAAATATAGGTTTTTAAGAGTATAAAATAATATATATTATAATGTATATATACTGTATAATGTATGGTTCTGTGAAGAATGGAACTTTTCCATTAAATTAAAGGTTCTATATAGTGGAAAAAAAAGTTTATTTAGATTAGTCTTTAAAGTAAGGAAAATGTTTTTTTTATTTTTTTTAGAGCTGCTCACTGAAAGGTTCCTTGGGGAACCAAAAATGGTTATGGCTTTTCTACGACAACCCCTTTTTGGAAAATTTATTTTTAAGAGTGTAGGTTGAACTGTCAATCACTAAAAATCAACTACCCCTGTAATTAAAGGATGTTGATCCAGGAACATATCCTATTTGGTGAAACCTATGTAAAATTGATTTGTACCAATGACTCCTTAATCACAATGCAATAAAAGCCACTGTATATCTTCAGCCACAACCCTGAGCAGGTGTGTTGGCTGAACATGACCGAACAGCGATTGCTACATTTTTTATTTTATTTTTTTCCATTACCAAATTATATTATGTGGTGTCACTGGTGTTTTTCCTCAAAGCAGTTTTCTTGACAGTGAAGCAAACGGGAGGTGCAGTCTCAAAGCAAAGGAGAAAGAAACCAAATTAAACCCAATCAGAGGCATGACAGCGCACTTCTGCGGACTGATGATAAGCCCACCACATCCCTGCCAGAACCCTGGACGAGCATGGTGATTCGAGAGCCACCAACTCCCTCGCTGGCTGTCGTCGGCCACCTGTGTCCATCATAGTCCGAGACGAGCCAGGGTGATGCTCCTGTGGACAGAGCCCAGTTTCCCCTGATGAATGGGCCGAGAGGAAGAAAGGACAGATAAATATCCTGCAATGTTGGAGAGAAAAATAAGAGAAAAGATGCTATGTGCAACACAGAATGGGAAAGCAGTGCAATTGCATTGAGATTGCATAGCGTTGACACTATTGAGAGGATTTCAACATAACTTCAAAGAGAGAGTTTATGATGTATAAAACCTCCGGAAAAGTAACTCTAATGACTTTCAAAAGACCATTTTTACCCTGAAAATACTAGCTTAGATCAGTATGCATTGTGTTCCATGCTAGTACAGCCTGCTTTAAGCCAGTTAGTCAGTCAATAGCATCCTTACTTTGATACAAAATAAATACCGTATGATTGAAAATACTTGGTTAAATTGGCCATTTTGTGACAAAAATGGGATATGTCAAAATATTGGTTTTGGATATTAGGTCTTTCTGTGTAAATGCAACAGACCCAATGTATGATGTTGTAATAGACATTTAGTCGTTAGCAATAAAAAAATAAAAAAAAAAACTTTTTCACTCACTGCTCTTCATTTACAGTACTTTTTATTACTAATGTTTTATTGTAATAACTACTTAAAACTTTATCTTAATTGGGAAAAATGGCTACATATGGAAGCCCATTTCCGCCACTGAATAATATAATGACAATCTAGGTAATTGCGACTATTTATGTCACAATCCTTACTTTTTTTCTCGTGTTTCTAATAAAACTTCTCAGAATTGAGATACAATTTGCAATTGCAAGATATAAAGTCAAATTCTGAGAGAGAAACAAAAATACTTTCTTACAAGACTTTCTAACAATTGTGAGTTTATCTCTCACAATTCTGATGTTATAACTCACAATTGTGTGTTATAAAGTCAGAATTGCAAGATATATAAGCTCGCAGTTCTGAGTAAAAATAAATAAAAAATCTGGTAGCACTTTAGTATAGCGACCAATTCTCATTATTTACTAGTTGCTTATTAGCAAGTCTATTATTAACATATTGGCTGTTTATTAGTACTTACAGTATAAAGCACATATTTTGCATGACCATATTCTACATCCCTAATCCTACCCAATACCTAAACTTGACAACTACCTTATTAACTATTAATATGCAGTAAATTAGGATTTTATTGAGGCAAAAGCCATAGTTAATGATTTGTTAATAGCGAGAATTGGACCTTAAAATAAAGTGTGACCAAAAGTCTATATTGAGATAAGAGGTTATAACTGTCACGAATCCTGTCCATGGACTTCCGTTCAATCACCACCAGAGGTCACCCATCCATTACATTGACTCTCGCACTACATAAACTGTTGCATGTCATCCCGGACTACATATCCCATCATCCATTGCACTGAATGCACACAGCACTGATTGCACACAGCTGTAACCAATCACACATTCACTATATAACACTCACTCAGATCCCTTTCAGGCTGCCGAGTATTGTATGCGCATATCGCTAGTTGTGATAGCTATGTTACGGAGCCTGCTTTAAGTTTCTTAGTCTAGTCTAGTCTAGCCTAGTCTTGCCTTGTCTGTTTCCTCGTCTTCTGATCATTGCCTGTGTACTTTGGATTACCTCTCTCGTCTTGCCCTGTTCGGATACTGTTTGTCCCTGCCTGGACCTTTGCTTTGTACCTGGATTATCCCTCTAGTCTCGCCCCTGTTGGATTACGTTCGCCGTCGACTGACCCTCGCTTGTTTACTGGACTGCTCTTGTTTTGTCTTCTGTATACCTGTTTGCCATTGCCTGACCCTTGCCTGTTTTGACCACGCCCTTAAAAAAGCTTGCAAATGGATCCGTACGTCTCATGTCTTGTTTGCACCGTAACAATAACTCACAATTCTGACTTTATAACTAATTGTGAGTTTACATTTCACATTTCTGACTTTATAACTCACAATTGTGAGTTTATATCACGCAGTTCTGAGAAAGTAGTCCGAATAGGGAATATAAATGTAGCGTCTGCGTAGGATCATGCATGAGCGTTGGACTGTTTATGGCTTAAAAGACCCCTTTTAGCCTTTTGACATTTGCATATAAATTACAGTCCTGGTCAGAGATGTTACGTTGTATAGGGGTTTTAAATTGCCAGATGGTTCTTCACCGACAAGAAGATTCGAACCAGCCCCCACTATCATCCTTCTCAATCTGACTTCAAACACTGTTTAAAGAGCTGTAAATTACCTCGATGGGCCATCCAGGCCAAGCAAACTAACGCACACACACACACAAACTAACACACACACACACATAAACACATTTCTTTATTTTAGACTATAATTAATCAGTTATAATTGTATCTGGTATATGCATGTGGTGTGTACATTCCCTTGTTAGATTAGATGAGTTACCACTCGTTATTTGTATTAGATAAAGCCATAAAACACTGATATTCAGGTGTATGTATGTATCTTTGGTTTAATCTATTCCAAATGGTTGCTTCTTGGTATCAATGTTACCTGTTTTTCATTCCTCGGACAATGACGTACAGTATGTGATTGTGAAACGCATCATATGACTCGCACGATATTTTGGGTTAAAACTACGGATATTCCAGACTGGCCATAAAGCATGCAAATGAGCCATAAAACAAGAGACAAAGAAAGATTCTCCCGCTCAAAATCCATGTCTCTCATTGGCCAGCACACACAGAATAGAAATTCTCAAAAGCGATCAGCCCAAAATAACTTGGCTCAGGAAAACTTCTTCTTTGTTTGAGACAACACCTTTCAAGACTCTCAAGACCTTCCTCTTGAGTTTTATTTTCCGGCAGTTTTTACTTTCAAGTAACGTTAGTCGCTGTGGACTTCTTCAGAAGAAGAACCAGAAGTAAAAACTTCCAGCTGACTCCTCACGAACTCATCAAAAGACCTCCGTTATCTACCGCATCAGGACTCTTTTTCAGCAATCGAAAACCAATGCAAGTAACCGCTTAAAATTATTCAGATGCGTGTTTAAATTTCAGTCCCTTTTAAGGTGATTTTTGGATTCTTTGATGATTTTCCATGGTTGTGGTTAAGTGATGTGAAATACTGCCATTCTTTTCCTATTCTCTATCTTTTCCTTACTTTGTTTCATTCCGTGTATATATATGTTTTAGTTAGTTATATGTTAGATATAGTTTCATTTTATTAAATCCCTTATATTCACAACGAATTGTCTCTGTTTACTGTTCACAGTTCCAAGTCAATGAATGTTTGAACCCTTGCTACATTTGGCTAAGAATTACTGCTAGCACTGTACAAAGAAGGACAGTTTATTGTTCCGTGGCCAGAAAATAAATATTCCTTGAATTGATAAATGATTATATTGTCTGCTCGGTGGACGGACAGATCAAATAATTGTAATATTGATTCTGCTACAGTTAATTCGAAGATATAATCTAAATATTTATTATGAATCATAACCAGTTATAATTCGTCATAAATATTCCCCTTTTTAGAGCTAATAAATAATAATAAACGTTACATGTTTTGGTGGAGATACGCGGGCAACATTCAAACTTGGTTTGTGAACAAACAGTATCAATTTATTTGTGTTTGTATATTATGCGCGCAGAGTGAGACGAGACGCAGCGCGAACTCACTCTTTTGGATTGGATGGTTAAAAGCCACCTCCAGTACTGTATTTTAACAGCCTCTATCTGTCTAACATTTAGTCACTGTGAAATATTAAAGTAAACTGCAGTTTATAATATTAAAATTGTTCTCTAAAGACGAAGAAATCTCTTTGCAGTACATTTTTAATATTATCAAAATCGCTGGTTGGAACGAAGAAAGCTTCCTGCGTTGCGATAAAGATAGATTTGAGCGATGCTCCTCTTATCATCTTTTAAAGGCCTTATTTTGATAGTATCGCTAGATTGAAGTCATTGCGAAGTTCCAATGTCATTTAACTAGACGATCTAACTCCCTTAGGGTTAAC
>NW_015505974.1:192742-244161 GCF_001515645.1 Sinocyclocheilus grahami | reverse complement strand
AACTCATCAAAAGACCTCCGTTATCTACCGCATCCGGACTCTTCTTCAGCGATCGAAAAACCAATGCAAGTAACCGCTTCAAATTATTCAGATGCGTGTTTAAATCTCAGTCCCTTTTAAGGTGCTTTTTGGATTCTTTGATGATTTTCCATGGTTGTGGTTAAGCGATGTGAAATACTGCCAGTCTTTCCTATTCTCCCTCTTTTCCTTACTTTGTTTCATTCTGTGTATATATATGTTTTAGTTAGTTATATGTTAGATATAGTTTCATTTATTAAATCCCTTATATTCACAACGAATTGTCTCTGTTTACTGCTCACAGTTCGAAGTCAATGAATGTTTGAACCCTTGCTACATTTCGCTAAGAATTACTGCTAGCACTGTACAAAGAAGGACAATTTATTGTTCCGTGGCCAGAAAATAAATATTCCTTGAATTGATAAAATTATATTGTCTGCTCGGTGGACGGACAGATCAAATAATTGTAATATTGATTCTGCTACAGTTAATTCGAAGATATAATCTAAATATTTATTATGAATCATAACCAGTTATAATTCGTCATAAATATTCCCCTTTTTAGAGCTAATAAATAATAATAAACGTTACATAAAGTATTGTGAGATAAGTCGCAATTACCTTTTTTTTCAGTGGTAGAAATGGACTTCCATAGCTTCATGACATTGTTTTTTTTTTTTCCTCCAAAATTGTATTTACAAATTTCAATGGTATAGGTAGCTAGTGAAAGTATAGTATTATGACAAAACCTACTGGTGCTGGTTTTGTTGGTGGACCCCAATATTTTTCTACATAGTCATATCATCAGCCTGTGAGATCGCGATACACAATATTATCACGCTAATTTATTTAATGATTTACTTAGTTTCAGTGCTGGAGAGTGAACCAACTCCAGGGTAAGGCTAAAAGCAATCCAATATTTGCCTACTGTAATCGATTAACTACACGTTATATCTTTTTAGTCAAGTAGAATATGGATGTCATGTCATAAATAACTTTAAATGACTGAATTTGTATTTAAAATCATAACAATTTTATAAAAACATTGAAAGTTACTAATTGTAAATATAATCAGTGAAGCTATCTACACTATGATGAATACATCTCTTACAGTTACATTGCACGTACATCTGCACTTTGTTTATGATGAGAGAATTCACGAGAGAGCAGAATTCAGTCAGCGAGCGTACGCACTGAACAACAAAACTCTGGTGTTTCAGCAATGGAACGATGGAAAAAATAAGCCCTGATATTAATTAGATAATAACACTAGCTTAATAATAACAATAATAATAATAAATAATAATTGTATTGATATTGTCAAAGGCATCAGAGATGCATAGGCAATATCTCTAATGGTCGATACACGATACTATCGGCACAACACTTGTTCACACTTAAGTATATTATTTTAAAATAAATTATTTCCATAATAGGTACAAGGGCACAGCCTTCAGAAATTATGACTGATTTTATAGTTTCTGCTCAGATAAAAATCAGCGGCACTAATATTTCAGTATAATATGTCAGTATTTATGTTCTAAAGAAAATGCCAACATATTTCCACACACTTTTTTTCTCTCTACATGACTATTAGTGGTTATTGCCATAAGTGCAATTGTAGAGAGATGGAACAGTGAAGGCCCTTGTTATGTGTCAGGTGTGTGTTCAAGTAGTTGCATTTGCTTACATTTGCCAATGTTAGTACATAGTTATAGGCATATGATTTATATGGCCTCAGTTTCAATTTACTTTATCTATCAGATCGTCCATCCATTGTCCGTCCGTCCATCATGATCCCGAACAGTGAGCGATATTACATATTCAGATAAAATCAAATTTTCTCCAGTCATTTAAAAAAAAACAATTAAACAAAACTTGCTGGCTAGAGTTAGTGAAGCAGTCAAGGAAATCTTTCTGCCTCCACTTAAGCTTTACCCTTAAAAAGGTCACTCTGTTAAGTAACCGAAAAGGGTCAGTGTGCTGTATGTAAAAGAAGATGTTACCCTAGCTGACGGTTATCCATTTTCACCTGTAGAAGTGAATACTGAGCATCGGCAGCTAGTGAGGCGCATTGGAGTGACGTCAACTCCCTTCTTCGACTGATTGGCTAGAGGAGGAGCTGTCAATCTAGAACTAGTGGACCAATGATGATGCTTAAGCCCTCCCTGATTTACAACTGCAACATTTGGAAAAGCAAGCACAGAACATGGAAACAAGAGTGAAGTGAAAAACAGCATAAGCATACAAAAAAATTAAAATAATGAGCAGAAAATGTCTGAGAGCACAAACAAAAAAAACTGAAATATAACCAAGGAAAACATGATTGTGTGTGCAAGTCAGATAATTTTGCATTAATAAAAAAAAAAAATGTTCTCTGCATGCAAAATTGTATTAATGCTTAAATTGACTAATTTGATTGTTCAAAAGATGACTATCCGAAAAACATACAGCCATAGGCCACATTCTAAATGAAATGGAAGCATGTCACTCAAAAGCACAGGGGCACTCAACATAATTTCTGTTAGCATGTTGCTAAGCGAACACCTCAGTAATCTTATATTCTAAAATATTACATTTTTCATTTAATTGAGCTTATTTTTATAGATACTTTTCCTTTCACTTTGTCCATCATTTGGTGGTATGTATGTATGTATGAATTTATTTATGCTAACCTTGTAACCAGGAAAAGCATTTATGGTTTATGCCTAGAATTTTGCTATGATTTCCTGGAGGAAAACTGACAGATAAAATGGCTGACTGAAATTTAATTTAGCATCTTTTAAAAAGTGTTGAATGAAACAGATGGTGTGTGAGTTTCTGAAGCCATCAGTAGGTTTGGCAGCACTACAGTGAAGTATGATTTCTAAACTGTGGACTTTTGAAAGAGTTTGTCAGGATCAGGAGTCATTGTGCGTGGAGTCTTAAGATAACACACTGCTTAGTATAGACAGTGAAAATATTTATTTTTCATTCACGGCTTGAATATGAAAGCTGCTGTGAAATGCAATAATTAACAGTGCGCCAACCTGTTTTTTTTCCTTTAATAAATCTGCATATTATTTGAATGCTCAAGCAACTACTTTGAGCATTAGTGGTTTATGACTGAAAATCCCTAACATGAAAATTTGCTCTAATTTAAGATAAGACTGCAGTATTTTGAGAATGTTTTAAAGGGGTAATGAAATGGAGAATCTTGGTATTATCACATAAGAGGTACTCTGCAATAAAAACATACTGCAATATTCAAAACTCAAAACTAACTGCACTTTAAAATATGAATTATTATTTTCTACCCTTTTATAGCGTCAGTTTGTAATTGTCAGTCTTATGTTCCTGTGCCTTGTGTTTCCTTCCCTCTTATGCCCATTTTTGGTCTTTCTGTTCCTGTCCTCATTATGTTTATTTGGTTCCAGCTGTGTCTGATTAATATGATATCCAGCTGTTATATGTCTTCCTTGAGTTCCTGTGATTACCCCTTCCTCCCATTGAAACGTGACAGAACAGCCGACCTAAAACAAAAAGTAATTTGAGGCCCTTCTATTACCATCGCCCCGTGGACATCCCAGACACCACAGGACTGAGCTGGAGGGAAGCAATCCTCCGGTGTCTGGAGAGTGTCCGGGCCCGAGCCAGAACCAGCCCACCGGCCGCGGCATCCTCAAGCCCGCTGTCTAAAGCCCGCCGGCCGTTCCACAGTCAAGCCTACTGGCCGCGCCGATGTCAAGCCCGCCAGCTGCGGCTCACACAAGCCCGCCACCCGCCGCGGTCTCAAGCCGCTGGCTGTTCCACAGTCAAGCCTGCCGGCCGCGGCTCTCTCCAGCCCACCGGCCATGCCGATGTCAAGCCTGCCGTCTGCTCCAATGTTAACACAAGCTCACACAAGCCTGCCGCCCAGCGCTCTCTCAAGCCCGCTGGCCGTTCAGCACTCAAGTCCGCCGGCCGCGGCTCTCTCCAGCCCACCGGCCACGCCAATGTCAAGCCTGCCGTCCGCTCCAATGTTAACACAAGCTCACACAAGCCTGCCGCCCAGCGCTCTCTCAAGCCCGCTGGCCGTTCAGCACTCAAGTCCGCCGGCCGCGGCTCTCTCCAGCCCACCGGCCACGCCAATGTCAAGCCTGCCGTCCGCTCCAATGTTAACACAAGCTCACACAAGCCTGCCGCCCAGCGCTCTCTCAAGCCCGCCGGCCGTTCAGCACTCAAGTCCGCCGGCCGCGGCTCTCTCAAGCCCACCGGCCGCAGCAACGACAAGCCCGCCAGCCGCCCAATTCACCCGTAACCAAGGGAGGAGGCTGAGGAGGAAAAGACTGTTCACAGCCCTCATCCCAGCCCCAGAGCTTGCTCCAGTGTCGGCTCCAGCCCCAGAGCTCACTCCAGTGTCGGCTCCAGCCCCAGATCTCACTCCAGTGTCAGCTCCAGCCCTAGAGCTCGCTCCAGTGTTGGCTCCAGCCCCAGATCTCACTCCAGTGTCAGCTCCAGCCCCTGAGTTTACTCCAGTGCCTGCTCCTCGAAAGCGCCTTGCTATGCCTGCTCCTCCAGAGCGCCCTCCAGTGCCAGCTCCTTGTTAGCGCTTCCCAGTCCCCGAATCGAGCCCAGAGTGGGCTCCTGTTCCCGAGTTTAGCCCACAGAGTGCTCCTGTTCTCGAGTATAGCCCACGGAGGGCTCAAGTTCCCGAGTATAGCCCACGGAGGGCTCCAGTTCCCGAGTTTAGCCCAGTGAGGGCTCCTGTCCCTGAGTTTAGTCCATTGAGGGCTCCTGTCACTGAGTTTGGCCCAGTGAGGGCTCCTGATCCCCAGTTAAGCCCAGGGAGGGCTCCTGATCCCCCGTTGAGCCCAGGGAGGGTTCCAGAACCCCCATTAAGCCCAGGAAGGGCTCCTGAAACCCAGTTAAGCCCAGGGAGCTTTCCAGAACCCCCATTAAGCCCAGGAAGGGCTCCTGAAACCCAATTAAGCCCAGGGAGCGTTCCTGATCCCCAGTTAAGCCCAGGGAGGGCTCCAGTCCAAGGTTTTGGCCCAGAGAGGGCCTTGGAGCCTGTTATCTTCTGCAAGTATTTTTTGGGGGAGAGTAGTAGGGATCCAGCCGTAGAGGCCGGGGAGGGGGACTGAGGCTGCTCTGCCCACCCCCCCCTCCCGGAAGGCACGTCCCATGACAACATCCAATGAGGAGGGGGGTGGGCTCTCTAGGGACAGGGTTACTGGACGGAATGTCAGTCTTGTGTTCCTGTGCCTTGGGTTTCCCTCCCTCTTATGGCCATTTTTGGTCTTCCTGTTCCTGTCCTTATTATGTTTATTTGGTTCCAGCTGTGTCTGATTAATTATACAATTTGCCCCTAGCATTTAAACCCTGTGTTTCCCAGAGTCTGCGTCGACTGTTATATGTCTTCCTTGAGTTCCTGTGATTACCCCGTTGCTTGTTCCATTAAATTCCATGTATTCTCCTGCGTCTCCTCGTTCCTTCCTCCCAGTGAAACTTGACAGTAATATGACAAGTAATAATAGTACTTTTAAAACATATACCGAACATTATGCAATTAAGCAAGCAAAAGCAATTATACCATACTGAAACAGACTCTTGCAATTGTTGTGGTTGTGTTGTGTCAATTACTTCTGCCTCAGGATCTGACTCTGGCTCAAGCATATATACGTACGGCTCTATCACATCTCATGCCATCTCGTGTATCAAAACACTTGCTTTAAAGGAAGGATATGATGAAGTTAGCCAATCACAGCAGTGGGTGTTTACTTCTGTTTCTGCAAGAGGTAATGTCACTTGACTTTAAGTGTTTTTCATAGAGAGTGAAAATGAGGATATTTTTGGCATATTTTTTGGTGCCAAAAACTTTTCACATGCAGTGTTCAAACAATCCTTATGTGTTCTATAGTGTTGAAACACATTTCTTTGGTAATGTTTGACGAAACTGTGGAGTGAAAAGACAAATCAGACAGTCTTTCAGAAGGAAGCTTAAGCTACTGTATCTCCTGTGGAGCTCAGAGTCACAGCTTTTCTTACACTTCGACACACTCTCATCAAAATAAAACACACTTCTGTCTCTACAGGAGGTATACAGTACCTCTTATAAGCAAGCTTTCAACAGCCATTAGATCTCTACATTGTTGCTGCTATGACGCAGCAGCAACATCAAACAAGTTAATTCAGGATCTGAAAGAATTCATGTGCAGGAGCTACATACAATAAATTGGGGACCAAAATTAACACTCACCAAGTGTCAAATGTGGTTAAAAGTTAATGGCCAATTAACTCAACCATGTCTTAAAAATGAACAAAATTCACTTAAAAAATAAAATAAATAACCATGCATTTTAGTACTTAATTAAATTACATATATTTTGTATATTATATTAGCTCTGTGGAATATTCAGTTCTGATTGGTCAGTCACTACGTTCCAAGGTATGTTATCCCTCTATAACAACCGGTAAAAGCTAATAACACAGGCTCATCCGGGTAACTGAAGTTGGCGCTGTGCTCTTGCCAGAAACAGTTTTTTTTTTTTTTCATGGAAGCTTTGCGTTTGGTTAGCTAATCAAATATGAAACTTAAATTCAATATTATGTGTACAATTATTTAATTATGTCATCCTGGTATTGCGGACTCACTCTCTCATTTCATACAAACGCAGCTGCTGCCATTTTGCCACGATTGTTTTGTACACTGTAATTGATTATAATATATAACTAACAAACTGGTAAGATTTTAAAAATGTTTAATCTTAAATCAATATATTTTATCGCTCTAATTATTTATGTGGTGAAATGTTGTGTAATAAGTGGCTTGACTGCACCGTTTCCCTTAAATGTCCGTCTAGTTTGAACTTGACACTTGCTCGCAACTGCTGTGTTCACGGAAGCTTTGCGTTCAAATATTTCAACTCAAATCAATATTTCGTGTCTAATTATTTACTTATGTGGCAAGTAGCCGTGTAATAAGCAGGATAATGTACATCCAGCCGGTTGTTATAGCTGAATAACCCCCATCAGGGTGATACAAGACCCCTCGATCACCCTGTTGGGGGTTATTCTGCGATATTATTCCCATTCAAATTGATAGGAGCTGCACTTGCATGCATGAGAAGCGTTTCAAAGATGGCCGCCGAGTGAAATGTCTTGTCTTAAAGGGATTTTGACTGAAACAGGGTTGTAAACAAGGAAGTGATTTTTACTTTCAACAACACCTTCTAAGACGCAGCCAATAAATGCACTGAGCAGTGCTGTCATCAGAAATCACACTTAACAGTTGAAAGGATAGTGCAACAAAGATATGGCTTTCCTCAGCGGACATTCAAACTGATGTTTTATTGTTAATATGAGATTGGGCTGATGAATGAATGCTGTATCCGAGGCTGGTAATCACACTCACTCAGTCAATACAGTAATACAATAAGCTTTTAATGAAGCAACTCAATGTTCCCTCGTTACTAGTTCTAAAGTGATGTTTACAAATTAGTAATGGAGGCTTTGGCTCAGCTGTTAAACTGTCAAACTGAGATTTGAATCTGTGGCGGAAGGAAGTAGTTTTGCACAAAAGAGGGTTTTAAAGACACTCCGTTGTTGTTTCTTATGTATTTATACACTCGTGCCGCCGAACAGTTGTAAAAATGCAAAATATCACACTCATATCAGTGCTATATGGCTGTATATACTGAGCAAAGGGTCTGAATATTTAGGACCATGTGATATTTCAGTTTTTCTTTTTTAATAAATCTGCAAAAATGTCAACAATTCTGTGTTTTTCTGTCAATATGGGGTGCTGTGTGTACATTAATGAGGAAAAAAAATTTACTTAAATGATTTTAGCAAATGGCTGCAATATAACAAAGAGTGAAAAATTTAAGGGGGTCTGAATACTTTCCGTACCCACTGTATATGCATATGATTTCGGAATTGCGCTAGATTTGGTGTTAGTGTAAAAGAAAACTTCAAATCAGTTGCAACTTTTTAAACATCATCGCAACACAACTGTTCATCATTATTTCCAAATGCCTTCACACTGTCAAATTTCAATTTCACACTTTAAAGTTCAATCATTAATTTCTAATGCGTGACTAATTTTGTAATTTCCTTATGAGTTATTGAGTAATCACTAAATATCGTCTGCGTAATGAAGACAATGCTCTGCATTCAGAACTTCTGAATGAGTGTCAAGGAGCACTGTTGGGACGCAGATATTTTATAAAGGGTTTGATTGTGTTTGTAATTATATATGCAAAGTCACTGTTTGTCTATACTTGTTCTCAGGCAGTGGGTCACAGGTCTGTTCTTATAGGACAATAATATTCAGAATTGTAAAGTGTAGTGTGCTGGACATGGTGAATGATGATAATGTTGGTTGAATGGATTGTTTTGCTCATGTATGTGCTTCAATAGAAATTAATCTGACATAATCCAGAAGCTCGTAGGACCATGTCCCTTATGATTAAGTGAATTAGCTGCTTGTGAGATTATGCCACCATCAGCCAGTCTGCCCAGAATGCACAGACACACTGCGGTCCATCTGTCTTTGTAACACAATACGTGATGTTTGTGATTCTGTACGCAGATACAGGACTTCCCTTCTCAATCAGAAACCAGAACCCAGTGTATACACAATGTATTTTGAAGCTGAAAAGCACAGAAGTGTGAAATAATGTCAACTCAGAATTTAGAGTTTTATCAATATATTAAAATAATTAATCACAATTAATTTTCTTTGAAATGTATATATTTTTCCTTGGAAAAACTATTGCATCCAGTACATTTAGTTCATATTTAAAGATGCACTGTGTTATAATATTTCCCCTATCTCAGTTTAGTATGCAGAGACAACTATAACTAAGCCATCCGTAGGCTGATTTCCCCAAAGACTGTAAACACTGTGGCTCTGAAGTGCTATCAAACCTCTGTTTGTTTTTAGCAAGGAGTCTGTGTAATTCCTGAAGAATGCTAGCTGTTAGCATTCATCTCTATACAGTAACAGTTGCAATATGTGATTTGAAATCTGTCATGTTTGGACAGGCAATCAGTTCTGCTGCCAGGTTGTTCCTTTTTGAGCCAATAGGCTTTATCCTGAACAATGCATGAATAGGAAAAGAGGTCCTACCACATCACTTATCACAGTGTCGCGATCTCTGTGGACTTTTTAAGGTAATCAGCTAACCTACTTAATTATTTTATTGTTGGCCTTGTTTGCGTGTGTTTTGATTTGTTTTATTTAATATCTGAATTTTACTGAGAAAAAAAAAACTTTTAGATATCATGGATGTTTTTTTTTCCCTGCTGGAAATTCCACAATTACACACTTTTTTAAGGAAAGTGTACAAAATATATTATCAAAGCAACACAGGATTTTAATAAAATGCTTATTGTTAAGATGTGAGTTCATGTTTAAAATTATTTTATATTTCCTGTGGTGCACATATAAACATTTTTGCATGGGGGCGCCATTTTGCTTAAATCGCTCTTGTGGGAAAAACAAAATGTGAAGGGGACTGTTACATGGATGCATAACTAGAACTAGTAACCTTTCACCGAAAATAATGTTTGAGTTATTTATTTATTTATTTATTTTAATTATTGCGACTCCATACTTCAAAACAGTGCTGAACTTTGACAAAAAAATAAATAAATAAAAATAAAAAATTTTTTATATATATATATATATATATACTTAAATATGTCTTTAAATGTAATTTATTCCTGTGACAGCAAAGCTGAATTTTCAGCATCATTACTCCAGTCTTCAGAGTCTATATATATATATATATATATATATATTTATTTATTTAAAATGTTATAATGGTGATTTTATAATGTCTAAAGATAAATCCAAAAGCCATACATGAAACCTGCTATATTACGTGGAAATGGTAAATGAGCCATTGTGGTCCTCTGAAGCCATCTATGGGTTATAGTGAAAATATCATGTAAAATTAGTGTTTGTTTTCCACCAGGTGGCAGAAATTTTCCAATTAAAGGCACGATATGTACGTTTTCACTGCTAGAGGTCTCATTTTCAAAACAATAACAAAGGCAAAGCTTGATGACGCTCTGAAAGAGAGTGGAACGATGGGAGATGTCGTATCACCATCCAGAGATGTGTGAATCATGTTCATGGATGTAATTATTATTATTTTTTTTTACCTGTTCCTTCCAACGTTATTCAAACAGGGAATAAATGATGGAGAGAAAGTGAGCAAAGAACTTCCAAGGAACAGTATGACTGACTTCAGTCTAGCGAGGGTTTAAGCACTCTCAAAAACTCCCCTTATAATTAGTAAAGCTGTCTATACACTGTTTAATGAATGAATCTCCTACTTACACCATACATACATCTGAACTTTGTTGTTTCTGTTGAGACGATTCTCGAGAGAGCAGAATTCAGTCAGCGTGCCCTGAACAAAAAAAATGTAAAAAAACTCTGGTGTTTCAGCGATGACTCATCTGAACACCTCTGATTGACCATTGCATTCATAAACTCAACAGACTCGTGTGTGATTATATATATAATGCTCAACACTATAAAAATGAGGGAAAAGAATAATGGAGCAACATTGAGCAGATCTAAACTTAATGCTGCAGTCAACACTTTTCATTTAATTTTAATTTTATTCGCGACAGGCATAATGGATTTAATTTTACTGTACAGCAGCCTTTTTGTCCACGTATGTTGCCATTGTTTCTAAAAGCGGAAACAGACAATGCGGATATTACGTCATTGATAGGCGACAATGAACCGGGACGAGCCAGTATTTAAAATTGTAATTTCTCTGGACTTACAAATCCTTGGGAACTTTTGGGATAACGTAAGTACAAAACTTATTCCGAGCACAAACTAGTTATTGGGCTTTTGGCCTAATCTTCTGTTAATTGCAGACGAGAATGTTATGTCTTGCAGCATGAAGTCAAAGATGATATCAAATGTTCTCATCCAGATTTTAATAAGTACAGAGACTAAGTCATTGATTTGATTTTGTTTTGATCTTGCATACTCCTCAGCAAATGTAGATGTGCCCCTGTGTTAATGCCGACTGTTATGACTGACATCTTTGCATACGAAATGAGCACTACATGTGGACCTCTCTTGAAAACTTGTACTTCGTTTTTACTAAAACATCTGCTAAGATTAACTAATTGTGAAAGTGTTGATTATAGCATTATTTTTAAAACTACTCCCATTGCGGGAATTGCAGCGCTCCACATGATGCACCAATTTCAAATCCTTGGATTTCAGAAAGATAGAAAAGAATAATTAATATTTTGAAACAGGGAGTTAGTTTTGAAACTTGCAGTGAATTATTATTTTTTCACTGCAGAGTAACCTTTCATATGTGTAAATATAAAGAACATTTAGATTTTCCATTTCATGACCCCTTTAAATAAAGTGAAATTTAGTGTGCAGTGATATTACTCACAATAATATTAATAAAATGCAATATTCACACATTTTATTTGATTGACTCACATGCACAAATAATGAATAAAAAAGATAAAAAATACAGGGGGAAAAGTCTCCTATGCCTACAGTATACAGACAAAAGGGAAGAATTAGATGGAGAGGCTATGAAAGTAGATCTGTTTGATAGAAGCCTGTGACAGGACTGATGGAGAACTGTCGCACATCTCTGTCCTTCACCGCTGCTATAGGCCACAACGCATCCAAGAGCAGATAAATGCATCTGGAAAAATCTATTTTTGGACCAGGACACACAATAGCTCAAGATGACAGTTCACTTCTGACTTGGTCTTTTATGCTTTTTATCCTGTTCAAGGCTTTTTATCTCTCTTTTTCTTGAAGACATGCCTCTGAGATGAGAGGCATAATTCAGACCATTTTTATTCTCTCCATTCCCTTCTTTTGTTGCCTTCGCTCTCATTTTGAGAGGAGAGAAAATGTTGGCAAAGAAAGAGAGAGAAAAGAGACCACCAATGGGCCACTAAATGAATACTCTCTACCTAAGGTTAATGCACTTCATTAGAGGTCCATTTTTGCATGTTGTGCTTAATTTAACAGCCTGGTGGGCCTTGAGGAGAATTTATCTGACATTTTGTAAATGCCAATCCCTGCAAAGGAAGCTTACAGTGTGATTATGAGAACACTTGCAGTGTGTTTATGAGAGAGACGAGAAACAGAGTGGGAGACGGGGGGCTAGAGAAGAAGCTAGATCAGCCTGCTAATGATGAGTTAAAGCCCAGGGATTGCAGAGACTGCAGAGCCTGTCTCTCAAGACCAGAGAAATGGCACAGCTTTTAAAAGGGCGCTCACACTAGATTTTAAGCATGCATAGTTATATTGGACACTTGCAATGAATATGGGGAAACAGTATATGATTTTGACTGTTGACTATTTAAACCCAACTTTAAAAGTTGCGCTGGTCAATGCAGAGGAGAGGAAGATCGCACTGGTATTTTGCCACTACCCGAGTCTGAATGCAGAATCAGTTTTGCCCTTTCTTAATGTCCATAAACATGATTTTTTTGCATAAAACTGGGCTACAAAAGCTATTACACTATTTAAAACAGGGGCAACAGCGAAACATCAGTTCTTACTGGTAACAGTCAAAAATGAACTATAAACTTTTAATTAATTTTGTGATTGTTTTTAGTTATGTTCTTTTTTTTACTGGCATTCATGTTTTATTAATTAATTAATTTATTAATTCAGTAAATTAATTAGGTTCAACAGTAACAGTCAATAGTCAAAATAAAATTGAACGCTAGAATAGTTCAATCAGTACAATCTAATAGTTTCATTTCTACATGCCAATAGGAAAGGAAAATAACAAATGAAATCTCAGACAATGAGATTCGGTGGAGGGCAAGTGGTGACTTTTCCAGATTTTTCACATTATAAAAAGACCACACAATTTCTTACGTATCATCTATTGTATTTTAAGGAAGCTTATTTCCACTTGCAAAGTTAAAATTGCAAGTTGTAAAAAGTAAGCAATAAGTAAGAAATGTGAGATCTAAACTCAGAATTTTGAGGGGGAAAGTCAAAATTTTGAGATTTAAACTCAGAAGTCTGAAGAAAAGGGCTAGAGTTGTGAGATGTAAACTCATAATTACATGTTTGCAACTTGCAATTGCAAGAAGGCTGATTTGTGAAATATAAACTCACAGTTCTGAACTGTGAGGAAAAAGTCGCAGATCATATTTTTATATTTTTATTCTATGCTAGAATAAGTTTCTGTATGTTTGTATGTTGTATATCAATAATGTTTTATTAAGGTCAGTAATAATACTACTGATGATGATGATGATGATCACGGTGCTGTTAATAATGTGCAGTGTCTAAATATTGCATGACTACTGTCATATGTATGATACATCATTTTAGAACCTATACACCAATTTTTACACAAAATGCAGACACCAAATTATTACAGAAAATGTTTTACTGATAAAAAAGAAACAATTTTTAAAGCAGCTCTGTGGTATTTGAGTACTTTGAAGTATGTTTACTATGTTGACCTTCAATAATGTTCATTCAAAGCTGGTATTGCTTTTGTTTTTGCCTTGGTAACCAAACAATTTTCATATTCCGGTAAATAGTTTGAACTGGATAAAACAACTGTTCGACTTTATAAGACGGAAAAGCCATTATAAAAAAAATAAAATAATAAAAATTAGACATGGGCTTGGAAGGTGGGTAAAGGATGACTGAATCTTCTTTATGATTCCTTTAATCACTTCTGCTATCAGTTTGAGAGTGTAGTAGGGCATCACTGCAGTCTGAATGATGACTTAGTTTCTCAAAATCCAAGCTAAAATCTGGGATTTTCTATTATTTATCATGTTATTATTGGAATAAATGTGCATCCTTGGGGCTTTTTATATTGAGACACAGCAACTGGCTTCACAGAAAGTTCGATTGAAATGTTCTTAATGTCGCATTAATCTGGGATTCATGTTTTGATATTGATTGAAACTCCATCGATTACATTCTGCTCTAGACGGTGCTCTCTATAGCTCTGCAAATTAAGCTCTGAAACATTCTCCATCAAAATGGAAAGAAACTTTCTTGCTCATTTAAAATTAGCTTTGCCAAATTAATATGTTGTTTAGAGAATATAAAACCATGCAAGAACCATATTTGAAATAAGCTACCTCAGCAGTCTCAAACGTCTTTACAGTAATAATGGCAAATGGGTTTTATGAAAATACTCAACCCGCTCACACTCCCAAAACATCAAAACTGATGCATGGTCAAGCCTTGTGTAAGGGAAACAGGTCAATAATTTAGCTCAAAGGGAATCATTTAAGATTTTAAAGGGAACTCCACCATTAATATGCAAGGGAATTAGGACAGAATCACTGTTTACGGTTGATCACTGAGACGGCCAGCGCGTCAGTGAACTCTCTGAAGAATAGAAGTAAACCAAATCTTAGATTGTCTGATTCGGTCTGATATCCTACACTTGCATTCCACTATTAAAGGCATAGTCCACCCAAAAATGGTCAAGACGTTCTGCTGAAGATCAAACAAACATCAGAATGGGGAAGAAAGTTGATTTCATTTCTTTGTACGTGACATGGTTGCTGGTGCAAGACAGGCTGGCCTGAAAATTTCTTAAAATGCTGATCTTCTGGTATTTCCAAACACAGCCATCTCTATGCTTTGCAGAGAATGGTCCGAAAAGGAGAAAATATCCAATGCGCGGTGGTTTGGTAGGTGAAAATGCCTCATTGATGCTAGAGGTCAAAGGAGAATGGCTGGTTCAAGAAAGGCAACTCAAATAACCAGTCATTACAACCAGGGTACTCAGAAGAGCATCTCTGAACACACGTCAAACCTTGTAGCAGATGGGCTACAGCAGCAGAAGACCACATCAGGTTCCACTCCTGTCAGATAAGAACGGGAAACTGAAGCTACGATTCACACAGGCTCACTAAAATTAGACAATAAAAGATTGGGAGAAAAAAATAGTTTTCTGGTCTGATGAGTCTCGATTTCTGCTGTGACATTTGTATGATAGGGTCAAAATTTGGCATAAGCAAAATGAAAGCATGGATCCATCCTGGTTTAATGGTTCAAGCTGCTGGTGGTTGGGGTGTAATGGTGTGGTGGATTTTCTCGGCACACTGTGGGCCCCTTAGTATCAATTGAGCATTATTTAAATGTCACAGCCTACCTGAGTATTTTTGCTGGCCATGTCCAACCATTTATGAGCACAGCAAACCAGTCTTGTGATGGCTACTTCCAGCATGATAACGTATCATGTCACAAAGCTCAAATCATCTCACACTCATTTCTTCAACATGATAATGAGTTTGCTATAATGACCTCCACAGACACCGGCTTTCAGTCCAGCAGCACCTCTGGGATGTGGTGGAAAGGGAGGTTCACGTCATGGAAGTGCAGCCAATAAATCTGCAGCAACTGCGTGATGCTATCATGTCAATATGGACCAAAATCTCTGAGGAATGTTTCCAGCACTATGTTGAATCTATGTATATATCTCTATTTCTATATGTCTATGCATCTGTCTGTCTATCTAGCTTCAGGTCAAAGCTTATTAGCACAGTCCTCAAACACTACAACATGAGCAGAAAAGAAATGACAGTGTAAACAATGAAAATATGCATTGTAGCAATCAGAAGTTTTAGAACTAATTATTCTACGTACTTGAGAGGTGAGGAGCTCCGGTTCGAATCACGTGTAACTACGAATCGACAAAAGGGTTCAAATCTGCATATAAGCAAGTTCAAATGACACGGTTGCATCAACAAATGCGTTTTTATATCAGTTTTGCATTTGTTAACACTATCGGGTAGGTTTAGGGTTGGGTTTGGTGTAGGACATATTTCCAAAACGATAGAGCATTAACTTTTAGCGACAGTCCTCGGATATTTGAATTCTGAACCGCCGCAATACGTACATGAAGCAACGTAATAAAAACACAGCAATACATACCTATATGAACTTAATAAAAACGTGCCAGGGTTCACTTATTGAACCCGTGTTTTAGCGCCACTCAGGGGACATTTCTCTTTGAAACTGCAGCGAAACGTGCAGTAAGGTACGTAAAAACAGTGTTGCAGAAAAGTACCCAGAGGTATGTATTTTTATGAGACTGGGTTGACATAACAGTATAGTTTAACAAGAAAATGACAAGTTTGTCATTTACTTAGCCTCATGTCACTCCAAACCCATATGACTTATTGTGTGGGAATCAAATAAAAGACGTGTTGCTGAATGTCTAAGGATGTATACTGTTGAGCTTCAAAAATTACATGCAGTATATGCATACATACATACGTAAATAAATACATACATACAGATAGCATATGTATTTTTTTTTTTTGACCATGTTTTAAATACAGTACTATTTCAGCATTTTAGATTTCACATTTAATTCAATGTGCCATTTCTTTCAAATTTTTCCAAATAAAATGTAATAGACCTTATGTTCTGAGCCATATAGATTTGTGATTGTAATGTATGCTGTTTTTAACTGCAATTTTTCTGACTGCAGGGTGAAATCTTTATGCGTACACGCTAATTTCTTTATGTACTCAGTGGTTCTCATGGGTTAGAATTATAAAGTGTCAATGGCTACTGAACGGTCACCATGTAGAAAACAACATGTGAAAACCATATCAATCTTGGGTTACTTTGACAGCTACTATTTCTATTTTGGCATTTTAATGGCTGCCTCAGCATTTTCCTCATGTTATCGGTTATTCATGGGGACAATATATACGTAATTACATTTGGGTTGTACCATTTTGATGTCAGATGTCTGAATTTAACGTACAGGAGGCATTATGGCAGACTCCAACATGTCTGTGATCACAAGGGAGAAAGTGTGCCAAAAAACTTGTGTGCAGAGCTGAATAGACGCAGACCACTCACTGTTGCATGCAGGAGAAACACTAAGTGCTCAGAATGTCCCTTGCGTCCTTCCGGAACGGTCCGTGGAATCTGTGTTATGCCTCGGCTACCATCATGTTTCTCGACACAAGAGCCATTTGCCACTTAATTGCACATTTACAGGCTTCATGCTCACATTGGCTCGGCGTCCTCTGTGTCTTGCACGCAGCTCGGCTTGCAGATGGCAAAAGTCACTCGGCAGCCTGTAATTGTCACCTTTTTATTCTCCATGTCGGTTTAATGCAGCTTCCAGTTCAGCTTTTTTCAGATACAGGATGTTATTTGAGGCATACTGCCATATGAGCATGTTCTCTGGGTTTATTGTTGTCTGAGAGTGCAGTATCACACCACCTGCTATCTTGTGTCTCTTGTCTCTGGTCTCGCACGTGGCTGATAGCTTTAAATTTTCAATCCATTTAGGTTCATGCATGCAGATTAATCTTACAGGCTCCCTAAAGATGCACCGATAACACATCAATGTCCAGTGGCATTGTGCTGGAAAATAATTTATGCACAAGAGCACCTAGATGAGCATACTATCTTATGCTATTTATAGATGGTGAAGACTTTGAAGCTGTTATTGTTTAAAATTTAACATCAAAAGAAATAATAATAATAATAATTATTATTATTATTATATACTAATACATAGGGAAAATAGGGAAAATAATATTTTTTTAAGAAAAAAATCAATTGTCACAGTAACAGAAAAGGATGTCACAGTGGTAACGTCAACAACTGTCTCTTTCTTGACAGGAAGTTCAGAAAAGCACTGACGCAAACAGGTACATATGAAGTTCAATGAAAGCCTTGAGCACTTCTTGTAGGTACTAGTTAGCATAGCGGACAAGCAGGGTGAAAACTGGAACCGCAGACAGGCTGAAAGCAGGTAAGTGTCCAGGGTGAGTCGTCAGCTCCTTTCTTGTCCTAGGCATAGATAAGACCAAACTAAGGGTGTTTGTTTGGTGTTGGCATTTGTAAAGAGGTGCTGATGAGGGTAATCATTGACAGGTGTGGTGATCGTGGAGTGTGAACAGGTTTGACCCAAGCAAACCAGGGAACCAGGCAGAGCTGACAGAGCTGTAAGCCAGGGCAGAGCTCGCAGATTAGAAAGCCAGGGCGCAGCTGATGGGATTGTGGATCCCCCAGATGACCGCCAGGGCAGAGCTGGATAACATCACGGTGGTGTAGGTGGATCTGGCTGATCAAGTGATCCCCACAGTGAAGATGAAGACAGCCAAGGCAGAGCCAAAGACCACCACATCCGAGCAGGTGACTCAAACCCCAGACAGAACGGTTGACTCACGATCATCAGGAGTACTTGCTGGCTTGAAATCACCTGGATGGGTGACAGGCTTGAGGACGCCTGGAATGCTGACTGGAGTGTCCCTCCATCATCCATTCACTGCTGCAGTCAGACTGAATCTGATCATGGATGGGAAAGGGACATCAAGGCTGTCGTTGCCTGAGTGCACAGAGAGGATGAGGGCCCCGTACCACACAATCTTGAAGAAGAGCAGGAGAACATGTGCGGGACAATCTGACTGCTGCTCCGTCTGCTCCAAACATCTGTGTGCTGCTTTCCATGAGACCGACTATCTGTAAAACATTTACACAGAGTAAAACATTTTACAACTCATGTTTTCAGCATGATAAACAGATCACGTGTGTCTCATCTGTTCCTGTAACATCCAGACAAGAGTCAAGTCATCTCTGTGATTTATCTGCTCAGTACTGCATTTACATGTTGTGCTAACTCACTTTTTATTAACACAAGTGCTCCACAATTTATCAACAGTACTAATCGACAAATAAACTAGATAACATATGTTTAGTTACTTTATGTAGATTTGTTTATTAACATTACTTACTGTACATTCATCTATAGCAGTGTTGACAACAGTGAATTCTACATAATAGCACACATATATCACTCACTCAGATGTCTGTTCATGTTGTGATGTGCTCATCTGCAATTGTTTTAGAACATTTTCCTGTCAGATATTAAATAGACATTTAGCAATCATCTTGAAGATGTATATGGTTTATGTAAATTCACTTTGGTGACATACGTGTGCTTACTGGAGCTCCCCTGTTCTATTAAACGTAATACAACATGTTTTTACAGCAAAATCACAAATATACTATACTGTCTAGCATCTTACACCAATTGAACAGTTTACTCTACAGTAGCTTAACAAAATTTCGATGATGACATCTCCTCTCGCGTGGCCTACTGGGATAGAAAAGTGTCCATCGATGAGCATTTCAGAATCTGGACTGAAGAAGTAGGACATCCGGGGATTTCTCGCCTACTCTTCTGTGAATACTGAGGTTTCGGACATACTACTTTCTTCACATACTCTTTTCTCCTACTACATAGTAGGTAAGAAGGCATATTCAGATGCACTTTAAGTAGATGCACGTCCGAATCTCGCGAGAATTATTATGTCACCCAGGTAATTCTCGCCTACTCTTCTGTGAATACTGAGGTTTCGGACATACTACTTTCTTCACATACTCTTTTCTCCTACTACATAGTAGGTAAGAAGGCATATTCAGATGCACTTTAAGTAGATGCACGTCCGAATCTCGCGAGAATTATTATGTCACCCAGGTAATTCTCGCCTACTCTTTTATGAATACTATGGATTTGGACATACTTATTCGCTCGCCTACTGCTTTTCCCCTACTATATAGCAGAGAAGTAGGCGGTTTCGGACGCAGCCAATGACTTGAGCAGGCTCAGGAGCGGACTCAAGAACTTGAGCGGGCTCTGGAGTGGACTCATGGACTGGAACGGGCTCATAGTCTGGAGAGGACTCCAGAGTGGATTCATGGACTGGAGCGGGCTCTGGAGTGAACTCATGGAATGTACAGTAATATGTGGCCCAAACACACATTATGGCCATCACTGTGACCGGGAAAGCAATCAGTGGTAACAGGGTCTCTGAATTCACCAGACATGGAGCTATCTGGCTGGGTTCTAGCATGAAGGTCGTAACATCAGGAGATTCAGGAACTTCCCTCAAGTTAGCAGGAAACTTTGAATCGGTGGCCCTGTTGGCTGAGAATTCTGGCGGTACAACAGGTACTGTACTGAGCTCTGGGACAAGAGCGGGCGCTAGGCTCTGGTCAGGAGCTGGAGCCTGCCCTGGACTGTACTCTAGAGCGGACTCTTGGTCTGGAAGAAATTATCATACTATCTCTAGGACTGTAGGTAAATTTGGAGTTAACTCACAGGTATTAGGGGGCTCTGATGCTGATTCAGCGGTTAGAGTGGGTTCTGATGCTGATTCAGGGGTTAGAGTGGGTTCTGATGCTGATTCAGGGGTTAGAGTGGGCTCCAATGCATATTCTGGGGCAGGAACAGGCTTGATACAGAACTCTGAGGCTGGAGCAGACTTGTGACTGAACTCTGGGACTGGAGCCATCACTGGGCTGTGGTCACGAGCTGAAACATACATTGGGCTGTGATCAGGAGCTGGAAAGGGTTTTGTGACTGAATTCTGGGGCTGAAGTGAATTCAATGGCTAATGCGGACTCTGGAGTGGGTTTCACTAGGACAGACTCGGAAATCATAGGAAGAATGAGTGGTCTTTCTGGACTTGCTCGGCTGAAGAAAAGGGCATAGTAAATATACATTGTTCTAAAGTGCACCTATGCACACACCATGGCATCAGTATAAAGGTCCAAATAATCCAAACCTCTATGAAAAATGTCCATCAGCACAGCATCCTCTGAATATACCACTGAAGCCTGCTCCAGGATTTCTCCAGCGTACTCCTCAATGGGGTAGCCATCCAGAGTTAAGGAGAACAACAAATCTATTGGGTGGAGAAGTAGGCTCATGGTTGTTGTGTTTGTTGTAGGTCTGGTCTTCTGTCACAGTAACAGTAAGAGAATGGCACATTGGTAACATCAACAACTCTTTATTGACAGGCAGTTAAGAAAAGCAGCGATTCAAGCAGATAAGTATGAAGTTCAATGAAAGTCTTGCACACTTAGCTGAAATGGTAACAGTTCTTTTGTTTTTGCAGGTACTGGTTAGCGTAGCAGACTAGTGATGGGTGCTTTTGAAGCACTGCTTTGTGAAGCTTCAAAACAAAACAGTGGTTCGGAGCACATATCAAACTGCCAGAGTCATGTTATTTCAGTAATCGAGGCTTTGTTATGTCATAACTGTTTCGAAATTTCAATGGTTTGCCATTTGGGGTGATCTCTGTAAACCCGTGAATCATGCGAGTTAACTGAGATCGCCCCCCAGTGGTGAACCATTGAGTTTAATCAATTTGTAGACATTTTAATGAGACATTTGTGTAATTAAGGATTAAGTAGTTAAGGATTAAGGATGAGTAGTTAATAGACTATTACTGGCCTGTTTAGACAAGCTCTCCATAAAACAAACCAAGCTGTGCAAATTAATAATATTTATTAGTGATGTTACGTTCTGTGCCAAGGCTTCGAAGCGTGTGTTGAGAAATCCCGGCAGCTTTCAATGAAGTGCGTATCGAGGCTTGTATCGCTTTAGAGCAATAACGTAATTGATGACGTCCGAAGACTCGCTTGGCCAGACTGGTTCAGGAAGCGGTTCAAATCTTGTAAATTCACAGTCCTCTGCCCTGTTAAACACTTTCCAGTTTTAGACAATAATATTGGCCCTCCTGCCTATTATGAGCAAAGACTTGATTTACACACATTTGATAGCCCCATTAATTTCAAGCCAATACGTTTATTATTATATAGTTATACAATCATTATAAAATACACATTATATTCATATAAATAGATTAGTCTATGTGGAAACAGATTTTTTTCTTCACTGTTATTTCTAAGCCTTAACTGAATCATAGATCTCATCAGGTCATCTGTAATGTATCTACTTGTTTTACACTCTTTGGCCACCAGGGGGTATTGTGAGCAAATGAAGCTTCGATAAATTAACCCTTTTTGAACCACTTGGATGAAAAGCTTCAATGCTTCACCATAAGGCTTCATCTCGCCATCACTAAAAATTATACATATATAAAAAAAACATACTATACAGACACTTCATATTTAAATTTAATTAATAGCATTTAATATATTATACTTTCAAAAAAGCATTGGGTTTGTAAAAGCTGTTTTTATGCATGTTTTGATGAGTTTTTGTTGCATTTACACAGTTTTCACCAGCTTGTGGTGTTTCAAGCATTTCAAAACAATGAATAATTTTGTGAAGCAATTGGTTTAGTTGATGCAAAACTTCAAATAGGTTTGTTTTCCCATCACTATAGCGGACAAGCAGGGTGAAGACTGGAACCGCAGACAGGCTGTAAGCAGGTAAGTGTCCAGGGTGAGTCGTCAGCTAAGTCCTTTCTTGTCCTAGGCATAGACTAGACCAGTTGTTGACTTTTGTGGAGAAGTGCTGATGAGGGTAATCACAGATGTGAGCCAGGAGGGATTCTTGGAAATGTAGTGCGCTGAGGTGACAGGCATGGTGAATGTAGATTGTGGTTGTGACACCAATACAGTGATTGACAGCTTTATTCAAATTCTTTGAATTTACTTATAATTTTAGCATAAATAATGTATATACTAATCTAAATACGGCACTGCACTGCACTGCATTTCAGTGCATTTCACATGTGTTTATTGTTGATAAACAAGAAGCAAGTTTTGTGCTGAATTTCTGTGTGGTGCCCAGAACTGTATAATGAATTCAACCCTTAAAATCATTCATCAATTTTAAAATTTAAATCTTAGTCTTTGAAAGATTTTCTACTTTCAGTTGGGGTAAAAGTATCCAAATTTGGGGGTCATTGTGGGTCTCTTTTGGTTTATATTAAAGTCAAAAATCAGTGTTAGAAGACTTCTAGCTATTATTAAAATATTGTAAGATAATAAAAAAATATATGAAGGTGCGTATGACTAGTGGGGCGGGGCTGAGAACCATGGGAGCGGAGCGAGGCCGGTGGAGTGAAAGATAATGAGGTACACCTGTGCCACACACCGGTCTCGAGTCCCGCCCCACTTGTCACAATGGGATAAATAACGAAAAAACAAACAATCAATAACAAAATAAATAAATAAGAAGTGGGTACCCAATGCAAATTCATTTAATGTGGCCACTCTGCTCTGATCCTTTAGCTGCAGCATGTTCACCCGTGCATTACCATAAAGCTGCTGTTATTTTAATTGCTACTTTAAGTGAATAACTGAGGCTAAATGCAAGGGACAGTATTTTAGTATGAAGTGTTATGACAACAGCACTAATGTGTATATTGTCTGTATTCTGTAAACAGCTCACCTTGGTGTTGCGCTGAATGCAGTGTGACATGCCACTGTGGACAGATAAATATTTTACTCCAATAAATAATTACATTTATTCTGCTATCTCCAAGAGCCTGAATGAGACTCCACCATCCTTACAGAGGGTAGCATGTATCTGTTAACGTCTCTTATTTTCTGTAGACATCAAAAGGGCTTGACATGCTCGAACGCTCATCGAAAGACAGAACAATGTGTTTGCAGATATCTCGCTGTTGTGTTTGTTGTTCTGTCATTAATAGCACTGAGGATCAATGTTCAACAAGGTTAGATCAAGTTTGCCTGGTATCTACAAGTTAGCTGACACACTAAATACAACATAAATCAGGTTAATTTTCTCATGCCAGAGGAGCAGCATTATTCATTATTCATCTGACCTTCCCACGCTGAACTTTGTTTGGTTATATAATTCATGTTGAAACAGAGCAGAGTCTTGGAAATGCCTGCATGTTCAGTGTTCTGTTATATGTCTTCTTCAATCATTCACATTTGAGCCATGGATTTTAATGTGCAGGACTGTGAAGATTAGACAGGATGTTCTGTCTATATTTGGGCACAGTTTTAACTGAAATTATATCTTAATATCCTTATCTCTGTGCATAAGGTTAATATATAATAGGTTTAATATTAAAGGGGTAGTTCATCCAAAAAACAAAACAAAAATCTGTTACTTTACTCACCCTCATTACTAATTTAAGATGTAGGTGACTTTTCTTCTTCACTAGAACAGTAAAGAAGATTTTTAGTTGAAACCATGGTCCTTGGTGATTCATAAAATGATACTTTTGCTTCATTGTCACATGTTCTGTGTGTTGTGCTCCCCATGTGCTCCTATGCCCTTATTTGGTCCCCTTCCTGTTCCTGTCCTGATTATGTTCTTTAGTCCCAGCTGTCTAGTCCCAGGTGTTTCCCATGCTATTTTATGATTGTTGATCCCAGGTTTCCTTTGTCTTCCCCTCGTCCAGTCTTGTGTATTTACAGTCCATTTATATTTATAGTCCATTTCTAAGTTTCTTTGTCTGGTATTGAATGTCGTCAAGTTTTACGTTGGAGTTCCTGACTGCCCTGTGTACACCTTTGTTTGGATTATTAAAGACTGTTTGTTTTGAGTTTATTCCACGTTCTCCTCTTTCCTCGCTCCTACGAAGTGGCAGACCCGTGACAGAATACCAGACCCAAAAGAAGTAAGCGGCGCCCCCTCTCCCCATTTTATTTCCGTTTTTTTTTTAAAGTTTTTTGTTTTTTCCTTGTTTCTCCCCACAGCATGGAAACCGCTACGTGTTTCTCCTCCCTAACTTGCCGGGATCTCCCCTTCTTTGAATATGCCTGGGAATTCTGCGGGCTCGCTGCGGTGACGGTGTTGGATGACGCCACAATCAATTCTGTGTTCTTGCTCGTGGCAAACTACCATTGCCCTGTGGACCTCCCAGACACCACTGGACTAAGTTGGAGAGAAGGGATCTTCCGGTGTCTAGGGAGTGTCTGGGCCTGAGCCAGAACCAGCCCACCATCGAGCCCGCCGGCCTTTCCCGAGTCAAGTCCGCCGGCCATTCTCCAGTCAAGCCAGCTGGTGGTTCCCAAGTCAAGCCCGCGGCATTCTCAAGCCCGCCGGCTGCCCTATTCACCCATAATCAAAAGAGAAACCTGAGGAGGGAAAGGCTGTCGGCTCCAGCCCCAGAGCTTGCTCCAGTGTCGGCTCCAGCCCCAGAGCTCACTCCCCTGTGGGCTCCGGTTCCCGAGTTTAGCCTACGGGGGGGTTCCAGTCCCTGAGTTTAGCTCAGTGAGGGCTCCTGTCCCCGAGTTTAGCCTAGTGAGGTCTTCTGTTCCCGAGTTTAGCCCACGGATGGCTCCTGTTCCCGAGTTTAGCCCAGTGAGGGCTCCTGTCCCCGAGTTTAGCCCAGTGAGTTATCCAGTTCCCGAGTTTGGCCCATGGAGGGCTCCTGTTCCTGTGTTTAGCCCACGGATGGCTGCGGTGCCTATGTCTGGCCCACAGAGGGCCTCGGAGCCCGTAATCTTCCCCAAGTATTTTTTGGGGGGGGATATAGGGCTCCAGCCATAGAGGCGGGGGTTGGGGCCGCAGCCTCAGAGGCTGCTATGCCAAGGCCTCCTGAACTGTCTGCTCCGCCATGGCCTCCTGAACTGTTTTGAGTTCTGAAAGTTAAAGTATGTTTTCATACTACAATGAGCTTTTTTATCTCAAAAGATCAATGAAAATTTCATTTTGCATGATATGACCCCTTTTAAAAGGACCTCAGACAATCTTAAATTAATCCGCTAGCTTGAATCAAATGTCTAATATTCTTCTTTCCACTTCAAATACCTTTGTTTTTGAAAAACATTAATCAACTTGGAATATGGTTACAGACAGATCAGAAGAGTATCATCAAAAATTTAATTCTTCATAAATATTATTTCCGTATCATGCCCAAAATAGCAGTCTTACATTTGGATGTGTATTAGAGAGGGAATATACCCTCTTTCGCTTTTTATCCTCCCAGCTGGAATACTTGTGATCTTTCTACATGATGTTGTATTATATTATTTAATATTGAATATATTATATTCCCTGATGGGGAACTAGGCCTGTGAGCAAGGCCTGTGACTATACAGGGGCTGCTTACACATGCAATGATGTTGTGAGTCTTCAGGAATAGAATTCATTTCCCAAAGCACAGATTCTATCTCACTTATCAGACTTCCAATCAAATATCCCTCCACATGAACAGAAGGCACTGGGAGCTCCTGACAGACTCCTATTGCAATACCAATCCTGATGCAAACATTTGTGTTAACACTGTTATCTTCGGTGCATCTCATAACAAATATTTGTAATTTTACGGGCCAATAATATCTCACAGAAACAAGGCAATATGCCTTGCACATATCTTTCCACACGCTGCATGGTCTGAATAAAAGGAATCATAGAGGGGTCACATCACGAGAAATAAAATGTTCCTTGATCTTTGGAGGTAAAAGATCTCAGTTTACTTTAAAAACATTCTGTTATTTTTTTAGAAAATCCAAAATTAAAAATAGTGTTTAAATAAAAAAAGTGCATATATTCAAAGGCATAGTCCACATACAAAATGAAAATGTGTTATTTATTTTAAATAATGTTGGTAATCAGTTATCATTGACTCCCATTGTATTTTTTGTCCACAAAATGGAAGTTAATGGCAACCAAAACTGTTTGGTTACCAACACTCTTTAAAATTAGTTTGGAACAACATAAGGGAGGGTAAATAATGACTTAATTTTCATATTTGGGCGGACTATCACTTAATTATTATTTTTTTTGGCAGCTCTGTAATGGTTGTAATGATTCAATTTCACTGGTGCATTCGAAGTTATGATATTTATGTTGTGTATATAATTAACTCACCCAAATGCATCCTATAAATATTATATTTATTTACCCACTAGTCAAGTGCATTAGTGTTCATTTAGTGTTCAGGTTTAGCTCACACAGCTTAATTCACGACATTACTGACGATAATTGATTATTTTTCAAATAATAATTATTTCGAAATGTTTCTTCTTCAAAAACTTTTTTTGGCATTGTTGTATTTCTTTCATCATATTTTTTTTTCCATGATGTACATTTTTCCATCTTGTCTGTGTCACTGTTGACAAAATAAAATATATTGTCAGTATTTTTTTTTTTTAATGAGATTAAGGCAACACACCACTGGCATAACCATTGCTTTTTCATACACCGGTCGATTTGGAGATTTTTGTCTGTTTTGCCTCTATAACAAAAATCTCCACTTCAGTAGCACTTACATAAACAAAACTTTAAAGTTTTATTCCTATCCATATTCTGAAGGTTTTTCCATATATCATTCAGAGTGATTTATATAACATTTTATTATTATAAGGTTTTAATTTGGTCTGTTGACATTAGTTTCTTATTTATGGAGTCATAAAAAAGAGATATTCAAAACCCCACTGTAAGAAAAAAGAAGAAGAATCTGGCTTTATCCTGTTTTTAAACTTCTGTTCTGGCTGGAAGTGTATTCAAATTCGTGCATATTTAATTAGATAATGCCTTATTTTCATATGTAAACAAAATGTCAGAAAACAGATATCAGTATTTAAAATTGCAATTTTGAATGATTATAAAATAGTGTTATGATGTCCTTGTGCTGCAAGCTGACTGTCATATTAGGCCACTTGTTACATATTTAAAACATTAAAGGGTTTGTTTTATCTAACCCACTGAGAGAAATGCTATTTTGGAGAGCAGCACTGCAAAGGTAAAGTTACCTATTGCAGCCATAGAACAGAAGATGACCCCAAATCTTCTTTCTTTTATTTAGGCCTGCATGTCCTGTGAGAAAGAAATGAGTTCTCATCACAGCATTTCTCGCAGTGAGGGGTGAGATCACACACAGGGCAGGATATTGCAGAGTATGTGCTGATTGTCGCTTTTGAAGCTTAATGCTTTGAAATGGCACCAGCAGAAAATAATGCTTCTTTTCTTCCTCTCTCTCTCTCTCTCCACTGTTCCCCTACCTTTCCACAGGGAATGAAATTCAAGGAAGTTGACAAGCTCTTTGACAGGAAGGGTCACAAAGAACAGAGGTACTTTTGACAAGCGTACCAAAGTTGGGGCAGTGAACCAAGAGAGTCAATTAAAAATTAAGTGGACCCCATTTGATAATTACTTTGAACGCTACTTTCCAGATGCTCAAGGTGACTAAATAATTCTTTGTGAAGGAGTTAATAATACTCAAAGCAGCAAGGCAAAGGAAACTCATTTGAGGGTGACGGAACAAAGCGAAGTAATTGCTCAAAAGCTGACCGTGTATTAGAATGGAAAACGAGCTGTATATTTCCACTGGGCTTTGTCTCGACTGCTGACCATCTATGGGCCAAGCTACTTTAGAAACAAGAGCTGTGGTTTCCCAGTGTTCCGACACACTATAATATGGAAAGCCTCATTCAGTGTTCGGAGACAATACTGTTACTGGCAAAAAAATATATTTTCTCTGTTTGCTTTTTTTTTTTTTTTTTTTTTTTTTTTTTTTTTTTTTTTTCAGTTCAATGTGCTTTTCTGACATGACAAATATTTGTTATTTTTTTAAAAGAGGGAAAGCTAGATTTGTACATTTTCTGATGGAATTGTGAGTGGTGTTTCTGCAAAACTGCCACGATGTTCGATGTGGAGTGACAACTTTCCCATTTGCAAACATGTTCTGAGCGGTTTTAATGACATTGCTAGGGCATACAGGGCAGTTGCTAGGGTGTTGCTGTGCAATTGTCAAGGTGTGTTGTGAGTAGCTAGGATAATTTTTAGGCTGTTGCTTACATATACAAAGTTATGGAATTCATTAGTAAAAAGTGTTGGTATGGAACCCCCTTATGGAATGCCAAACCTGCCAAATCTATTTAATTAAAATTATCGCCTTTGGCATTCCATATCATCTCAGAGCACAGTTCACTTCTCCCGTCATCAGGAGTCATGTGAACTGTCAGTCCCATGTTCATTTGATGCATAGAGCCGATGGTCCTCGAATCGATAATGCACCCTGCTTGTTTTATTCATCTGACTGGATCCATGTGTCTCGATTCCCCTGACTGCTAATATAGCAGCTCTTTTTGATCACACGGATGTCCCCTCCTCCTCCTCCTCCTCCTCCTCCTCAAGAATGAAGTAATTAGCAGACTCATTGTACAGTCACGCTCAGATGCTCTCTCTCCCCATCTGTGTAATACACAGAAAGGCCTTTATTACTGATGCAAACACAAAATTTCACACACTCTTATCAGCAGGTTTGCAGAGCCCAGTCTCAGGTGTGTCCCCGTGCAGCCAAGGGAGCCAGAACAGATTACGGGTCATCATAACAGACAACAGAATGTTTACCAATCAGCCTGATATCACACCGGTCACAAACACCGTCTGGCACAAAGGCAGGGGGCAACTGTAGCTTTGGTCTGGGGCAAGTTAGAGGGTAATACATATCGCTTCTGTTTCAATATGCCTGTTTATTTGATAAACTAAATCGGTAACTCTTTATTTTAAGCTGTCCTTGTTACACATGTTACATGTATTTACTATTATGATAAAAATTAATTATGCATAATTACATGCAAGTAACCCTAAGACAAACCCTAATCCTAACCATATAGTAAGTACATGTAGTTAATTAATATTACTCAGTACTTATATGTATAATTACACTGTAACAAGGACACCTTAAAATAAACTGTAACCACAAAATCCATGCCTCGTGTACATGAATAGAGGATGCTGTGTTAGGAATATGGATTAGTCCTTTTGATAAATCCACTGTGATAATTAGGTATGAACCTTCTAATTTTTCAGGCTTGGTCAAAAAACAGAGCTCAGCTGTCAACAGACATCTCATTATAGCTTTCAGCATCTGGTATATGAGAAGTGTGTTTTATGGAGGTGAAAATACAAAATAGATTTGAAAATTTTTTTAAGAAAAAGTTGAGGTGATTGCCTGTGGAAAAGAACTTGGCACCACCATGCTAGGCCGTTCTGAGTTGCTGCTAGCAGGGCCGCGTTAAGACCTCACTGGGCCCCGGGGCTATGACTTATTGCCCCCCCATCACCATAATGATATATATATATATATTTTTATCCAATCAAAATTTTTGATGCATTGCAATTTCACAATTCGTGTTACCATTTCCAATATCACAAAATAAAAAATAAAAAAATACTAGCCTAAGTAAAAACAAACTTATTGAAGACAAGTAAACAGTCATGAATTACAACAGAACAAAGAGATTGACCTACAAACTCTTAAAGCACTGTATAAGAAATATTATATTGTATAAAATAAATAGACTACAAATACACTGAATAGTCTTCACTGCATAAATTCAATATACATTATTTCACAAAAGCGATTCGGTCAAGGACAGTGAGTGATTTTCTTTCTAATGTTTAATTTACATTATTGACACAAATAGCAGCAGCAGCTATAGGCCTATTAGGCTGCTTTGGAGGAATAGTTCACCCAAAAATTAAAGTTAAGTTGTTGTTGTTCTAAACCTGAATGAGTTTCCTTCTGCTGTTGAATGCAAATGTATATATTTGGATCAATGGCCTATTGGTAACCAAACAGTTTCTGTGCCCTCATGACTTCCATAGTATATAAAAAAACAACACTATTGGAATCAACAGGGACCAGAAACTTTCTGGTGGTTACGAATATTCTTCAAAATATCTTCTTTTATGTTGAGGAGAACAAAGAAATTCATACAGGTTCAGAACAACTTGAAACTGAGTAAATGATGACAGTATTTACATTTTTGGGTGAACTATATCCCTTTAAAATCTCATCATATAATGCCAGGATCTCATAAAGCCAACTAGTGCACATGCTTTACCTTGAACTATTAACATTCATTTAAGACACAAATGACTGTGTTGACGAGGAGACAGGCATTTTGACACATAACTATGTACTCTTAGTTTAGTCAGGCACTGTACGAGCAAGTGCGCTCCGCGTGCATCAGAAACCGTCTTAACGCGCTCATTTGCCAAAATGAATTCTGCCCCACTGCTTAATGTCCCTGAACAGTTAAATTAGTTTTTAAACCAAAATGCTTAAAATACGTTTAAATGAAAAGCTTACATCATGACGCGCAAAATGAATTTCTCAACCCATAAGCGAATATAGGCCTATAGAGTTTGTTCAAACACAAAAAGCAACATCTATCAAGTTAATAATCAAACTAACCTAAAATCTGTGGGGATGATGACGCTGTGTTTTTATCTGCTCATGTGTCCAGTCCATTTGCGGTTCCACAACTCCCACTCCATCATCAGCTTTAATAAAATAAACTAGCTGTGGATTTTAGTGACTCACTCATGTTTTCCCCTCTCTCCTCATTTTTTTCTCTCACTATTATTTTTTTTTTTTAGAATAGTTTGCATTTTTATTTATCGAACATTGTTCTTTGCATGGCCATTTCTAGATTACACCAGAATGAAGTGAAGAGAGGTGAATGCAGACATTAGGCGCAGCGATCACCTGATAGATAGGCACAGTTTGTTCAAAGTAAAATATATAATAAATGCATTTGATTGGTAAACAAAATTCAAATGTGACATTTTTATCTCTAATGGTAATGCATGGAATTTACGGAAAAAACTCCACTAGATAATAGTGATAAAAAGTGAGGGGCGTGGTGGGGCTTTGGCGATCGGCGCTACCGATGTCCGTCAAGCTACTCCACAGCCAATCACGGACCCCCTCCTTGCTCGGGCCCCGGGGCTTCAGCCCCGCCTAGCCCAATGGTTAATGCGGCCCTGGCTGCTAGGTGGTGCTAAGGTGCTTTGAGTTGTTGTTAGCATATTTCTAGGGGTGTGTCTCAATCAGCACCCTAGTTCCCAAGCTTGTGAATCAGTCTATTGTGTACACGAATTCGGTCACTGGTAAGTTCCCTGGCTCACTGCACATTGGAACAGTGATTACTCAATTTCCGGCAACATTACTACGTACAACGTCAACAGACAACATTGTAGAACATCACTGCTGGTATTAATCAACAACAGGCAGGACCAATCTCTTTTTGATATTATTTTTTATTCTCTTTAAACACATTGTTCTGTTACATGTTGTTACAATATTTCAGCCGAATATTAATTATAAATGTTTACTAGATGTGTCCATTACCTGTCTAGCCATGTTTCTTTATGCTGAATTATACTAAAAAACGTTTTGTCGTTTCAAATCTTCTGTTTTGTGTGTCATTATATTTATAGAGTTGGCTCATGTGGTTTATGTTTCACACTTAAGAAATGTGGTGTAATTTCTGGTAAGGGAGCATAGCAAGCATTGATGCTCCCTAGTTTTTGCGGTGTATTGTGGGATTTTTCAGGGAGCAAACGTTCCAGTGTACAGTAGTTGTTAGCATGATGCTAGGTGATCGCTAAATAAATTGTAAGTGGTTGTCAGCGTGTTGCTATGCAGTTCTTAAAGTGTTCTGATTGGTTGCTGTTATGTTGCTTGGTGGTCGCCAAGGTATGAGCAATGAGCAATTCTCAGTGTGTTGCTATGTGGTTGTTAAAGTTGTTGTTAGCATGCTGCTATGCGGTTGTAAGCATCCTGAGTTATTGTTAGCATGTTGCTTGCTGTTTACTAATGTATTACTGATTGGTTGTCAGTGTGTTGCCATGCAGTTCTTAAAATGTTCGAAGTGGTTGTTTGTATGTTGCTTGGTGGTTGCTGAGGTTTTTGGAGATATTCACTGTGTCCGAAATCGAATACTTCCTTGCTGTATAATATGAGATAAACAGTATGCCAAAAGAGTAATATGTGTACTTCGGACGCACCGATTGTTAGCATGTTCGAAGTGGTTGCTAGGGTGTTCAAAATGTTCTATTACCAGAACTGTTTTCTTCACTCATGACAACAGAAATGGAATAGTGCATAATGCACTGTACTTTTGACAGGTATAATGAGCATAAATGATAAATAAAACAAATTATGGCAGAACGATAACGGTTCATGCATGTAATACAGTGATGTTGTTGATACATACCAGCAACATTTCAATGTGCTCCCATGTAAACATGTCAGAGGAAATTGAATCATCAGTATCCAAATATTATCTCATATTCTGATTTACAACGTAGCGATTAGGGAAAGCAGAACAACTGACTTCTTGTAAAAAGTGCAGACAGATTTTGTTCCAAAGTCAGTACCAAATATTCAGATTTGAATAAATAAATAAATAAACAAAAATATGTGCAGCCTGAACAAAGCCTTAAAGGGTTAGTGGTTCTGAAAACCTCTATTTAAATAAGGATTGGTAATTCTCACAGTTCTTCTTTCCTGCTTTTGTCTGTTTTATTTCAAGAGGGGAAAAATATATATAAAATTAAATTTCCTCTTGAGTTCCATGTATATCCACACATCAAATTAGATGGTGGCGACGGGTTGATTCAAACCGGTTTATAATAATACAATGATGGATACGTTTCTTTTTCTAGAGGGTGAATTTAAAACTATGCAAATTAAACAATGCAAATCATTTCCCTCTGCATATTTCTAGCCTTATCTCGTTTAGCAAACACAGCTAATAAACTCGCAGCATAAATAACAATTGGTCCTGCAAGGAAGGTTAAACAGAGAGGCCAAGCCCTCTGCCATTAACACCTCATACTCATTCTGAGAGAGAGAGAGAGAGATGACAGTTGAGTAGCTGTACATTTATGCATTTAGCAGACCTCTTTATCCAAAGCGACGTTATTCATGTATTCCCTGGGAATCAAACACATGGTTGCTAAAGCTATGCTTAAAGCTACGGTGTTGAATTTCATAGAAAACATATTTTCAATTAGACCAGTAAGCATCTATTAGGCAAGCAATCATCTACCTAGCAACCACCCAGAACACCCTAGCAACTAGCAACCTAGAATTGTGTTGGCAAGTATTGCACGGAAAACACTTTATTTCTCTCTCTCTCTCTTCAGAAAAAGTCAATCTTCCTATCAGTGTAATATATGCACTGGACAGGAATTGAATTGTGGAAGGTCTCAACAGACTTGATGAGCTGTAGGGCCCGAGAGTAGCTGATGATGTATTGCACAGGTGCCGCCACATTTGCCAACAGGAAACAGAAGATAGATGGCTGTATACTCTGCATATGCTATAGCCACATACAGCATTTCACCAACAAAATTGATCAATCTCACTTTCTCAGTTAACTGAGTTGTGTCTTGGTGAAAAGATAGTCATTTTAGCAATTTACCTCTCTGAAGGTTTGCAATATTTTTTTTTAGAGTAGCAATATGAAATTTATCATATTAACATAGCAAACATTTTGATCCAGGTACATAATTTAATTGCAGTAGGTGACATGTAAATCATCTTGGACCCAGTGCAGCAATATATATATATATATATATATTTATTTATTTATATATTTATTTATTTTATTATTTGCTTTATTTTTTTTGGGGGGGGGGGGGGGTTTTTAAAAAATTAAGAAGGAAGTTTTTTTTTTTTTTTTTTTAAGAAACAGGTCAATTCTTGTCTTCAACTTCTTCATTAGGTGAAAGAGTGAGATTTTCCAGAAAACTCTCCTCGTTGGTGTTATGTGAATGATCACAGCTGGCCATTCCTGTTAGAATGAATGAATTTAATAGTTTAATGACGTATTTCTATCAAAGTGTAACACACTTTGAGAAGTATGTTCTAGGCAATCTTTCACATCTGACCTTTATTAATTATTGTTATTAAATGAATTCACTATGTAAATTATGAGAAAAGGATCACAATGACTAACAAGATGGACGAGCTAAATTTAATAATTTCTCAGTGATAAACTGAGATACAACTAATTTGCATGATACATTAATACATTTGATATTTAAACATGGGCCATGTACACACTGCAGCTAAATTTGATTGTCAATTCACCTTTTAGTGCTTAATGCTGTTCTGTACACAGTACACACACAATTCAGTAATGTACAGGAGTGACAAGTGCATTCTACAATCAAATTGACTCACAAAAAATGCAGGTAGTGACAACTGCATTTACAGAAATGCTTTTCACTTCCTCTGAAAGCACAAGGAGATCTTATCGGTTCATAATCCGAAACTTACATGTACCACTGTGCAGGTTTCTAGAAATGTCTTTGAGCCTAACTTGCTGAAAGTACATGCACATTTCCACTCTTCACATAATAAATGGTGAGAGGTGTGCTATTAAATTTTTTCAAAATAATAAAAATGGGTAATGCTATTCCAGAAGGGATCTGAGCCATATAATATGCCAGCTGGTAGAAACCCCATAGCAATGACCTGGGGAAGAAGAAAAAAATAATAATATATATATATATGTATATATATATTAGCTGATGTTAATAATAAATGAGTGGGCCATACTTATTTCCCAAGTGGCCTGTTCTAAAAATAAAATTTGTGTCGTGTATTTCAACACTCAGTATAGTTCTGCTGAATCACTGTGATCTGTTTGATATACTCTATGTAGATCTGTTTGTGATATACATTTATGGCATGAACTACACAAATTAAGTATGATTTATGTATGATTTTGATTTATGTTCTAGTTGCCTCACATATGTTTAACTTAAGGCATTTTTTGGAAATGCAGTTTTCCTAAATACAGATTCTGTTGTGACAAATCAGCATCAAGAAAACTCCAGTATGCGTATGTAATGAACTCATTAAGACAATGAAAAGTCTATATATACAGTGGGTACGGAAAGTATTCAGACCCCCTTAAAATTTTCACTCTAAACAATATATTTTTTTTCTCTCTCTCTCTCTTAAAAAACTTTTCTCTATTGGGCTGACATGACACGGTCACCTGAGCAAAAACATTTTATTTTATATCAGACCATTTAATAAAAAAAATTCACAGAGAGCAGTTCAATTATTTACAGTATAATATAATATAATATAATATAAAAAAATGAAAGCGTTGGCTCTCGTCTTGAGCTGTTTCGTCAGCAACCATTAAAGTATTCGATTACTACAGCAACTGATTTGGTGCACATCATTCTCTTTCTATGAAACCTGTAAACTGTATGCCCTGGTTCAATCAAATGGCTTTCCCAACTCATTTTTGCGTGTCCTGTGCGTCAGATATTGTCTCTTGAGCACGGCCATGCATGCTATTATATATATATATATATATATATAGACAGAAAATACATATAATCTTACTGTGAAATAATAAGTGTTTTAGAAGTAAAATGTGTGAATACACATTCGTAAGGTTCAAATGATGAGTAAAATTATCAGGCATATTTATTATCTTTAACTGTAGCCAGTTTTGGAATTTAATGCATTTTTTAAAACAAATTACACTAAATTATTATTATTATTATTATTTTAGTGGTTTTAATGAAATTAAGTTGTGACAAAATGATCAGGAATTGTTGATTTAGATCATTTTAACAAAGTAATTTGGTCAAGCAGTAAAAATTGAGTGTTCAGAGTTCTCACATTATCTGTGGTCTCTGTATATAAGCAAATTAATTTATAAATATTACAAACTGTACTGTAACGTTGACAGATAAATAGTAAAGTTCATGTAAAGATTTTTTTTTCCTTTACTAAAACATGTAAAGGAAATATAAAAAAATGCTACAGTAAAAATAAAAGTTAATGATGGAAAATATTATATTTAGACAGACAATACATGCAGTCTTACTGTGCAATAAAAAAAGTGTTTGTTGGAAGTAAAATGTATGAATGGCCTTATAATTTGTAATTTTACTACAATAAAAAAATGGTGTAGGATTTACTTTAAAATAATTTTATTCCAGAAATTGCAAGTAAATTTCACAAATAATTATAAAGAAACAGCAAGTAATACACTGAATTAAAAAATAAATTTTGGAATAGAAAGAATGAAATAGTATTTTCTGGTGAAACTAAAATCTTGCAAGTGCGGCTTCCAAATCTTCAACTTATCCAGCAAGATATATGTCCTCTACTTTTGGCACGCTTGGTTTCTCCTGTCAAACCTATTGCAAAGGGCATCTCAGGAACTGTACTCCATTGGTTTGAGTCTTACCTCTCAGATAGGTCCTTCAAGGTGTCTTGGAGGGGTGAGGTGTCCAAGTCGCAACATCTAGCAACTGGGGAGCCTCAGGCTTTTCACTCCAAGAAACCTTGGAGTTGTGATTGATGATCAGCTGAATTTCTCAGACCACATATCTAAAACTGCCCCATCCTGCAGATCTGTTGTATACAACAGAAAGATCAGGCCCTTTCTTTCGGAACATGCTACACAACTCCTTGTTCAAGCTCTTGTTCTGTCCAGACTGGACTATTGCAATGCTCTCTTAGCAGGTCTTCCAATTCTATCAAACCTCTACAACTAATCCAGAATGTGGCTTAACGAGCAAAAAAGAACGCATGTCACACCTCTGTTTATCAATTTGCACTGGCTACCAGTAGCTACACGCATAAAATTCAAGGCATTGATGTTTGTCTACAAAACCACCACTGGCTTTGCTCCCTTTTACCTAAATTCACTACTTCAGACTTATGTGCCCTCTAGAAGTGTGTGTTCTGCAAGTGAAAGGTGCATTTATAGTGCCATCCCAAAGAGTTACAAAATCACTTTCACAGACATTTACATTAACTGTTCCCTCCTGGTGGAATGACCTGCCACCTTCAGCATAAATGTAATCTAAAGTATATTTATAAATTTCTTTTTGGTCTTCTATCATCTTGAATGGGCTAGTCACAGTGCAATCTGGAATTGCCTTCTCCAAGAAACATACATGCAGTGGTGCCTTAAACATCGGCCAAAAGATTTTAGAAGGCAGCATCATTGTGGTACCTGTTGTTTGGAACAGCCATAGTCTCATGAGTACACCTACTGTATGTTGCATTAAAATGCTGCCTACATAGGCAGTTATGATTTGGAACAGAGCCTGCAGTACTGCTAATCTCTTTAGTGATCTATGCTTCAGCTTGGGGAGGTTGTTGAGGCTCTCTTGCTCTCTGATGGCAGGCTGCCCAAAGACACAGATGCAAAAAAAAAAAGTATCTAACTGCAATGTTGTAATATGAAGCAAAATCTCCGCACATTAATGTCTTTGACTCAAATGTTGATTTAAATGGCAAACTGAGCCATTCACAGTAGTTCTTGCTATTTCTATGTTGGTGTTATTGTTTAAAATCTGCTGTCTAGACTGAGTCTTACTTTTTTTCTGTCTAAAATCTCTGATTTGAGTTGTTAGGAGAGTGGGTCTATTATTATTCATTACTTTTGTTTGCAACACAAAGCTGCTGTATTTTAAAGGTTCCTAGAGTAAAAGGATTTGTAATGTCAAACCATTTGTTTGAATCTGTGACTGCAATGCATAATTATTTAATACTTTGAAACATTATGAGAATTGACTTTTCTTTCTATAAGAACTGACTACAGTGGCTTACTGCTCACTAGCTAACCACCATATGTCTAATTTGACACAATAATTAACTATAATTAAAGGGATGTGTGCCTTAGACCGCTCACTGAAGCTGGTATGGTAAAAAACACAAAGCGAGCGGTCAGGAAAGTACGTAAGGCACATCAGATCTAAGAAGTCCCTATGGTCCTCCATCGAACGGTCCTTCAGCTCCAGGCAGAGCAGCTGAACAGCGGGCAGATTCATGGGGAGAGGGGAGAAGAAAAAAAATATGCTGCAAATGCTCACTTTGTGGCCAGTTATTCTGTAACATGTAGTGCTATTTAAAGCACATGACAAAGGAGTATAATTTAATAATAGTATTTTAAATGTCCTCCACTGGGCCGTCAGTGAATGGCAAATTTTTATTCACCAGCACACACTCCACAAAAGCAGTGACATCCTCTCTGGGACCGTTCGCTGGGATGTGTGCCTTAGACCGCTCACTGAAGCTGGTATGGTAAAAAACACAAAGCGAGCGGTCAGGAAAGTGCGTAAGGCACACCAGATCTAAGAAGTCCCTATGGTCCTCCATCGAACGGTCCTTCAGCTCCAGGCAGAGCAGCTGAACAGCGGGCAGATTCATGGGGAGAATGGGGAGAAAAAAAATGCTGCAAATACTCACTTTGTGGCCAGTTATTCTGTAACATGTAGTGCTATTTAAAGCACATGACAAAGGAGTATATTAATTATAAATCCACAAGGAATACACACAGAGGCTGATGAAATAAAATTCAACCCTGTAGATTTCACCTTTTAAATAATGTTTGCTTCTATTAGCATGTTCTGTCTACTGAGCCGCGGGCATTAATAAATCAGCAGATTCTTGTAAAAAAAAAAAAAAAAACACTTATATTTGCATATATACTGTATTTATGATGGCCACCAATTATTTTGGGGCTTTAATAACAGCAGCCCTCACAGTGATTCAGCATAAAGTTAGAAGCAGCAGAGCACTTCAAATTACATAGAAAATACAATAATAATATTATTCAGCAGACCCTGCAAAACCCCGAACATTGCCTCCAACCCATCATGACTGTCCTCACATTACCTTCAGCTCTCAAACGAAGCATGTTTCCCTGCTGAACAGCTTTAACAGGGGCTTTATGTGTATTCAAAGGCCATGAACTCTACCCCCTAGGAGACTTTTACATTTTTAGAAGGAAAAATCATAAGTTTAATCAGTAGGTACCTATTCTGTGGCATATCAGTGGCTTTGCCATCATTAACCGGCTCATTAAACCTTTCTGACCAACTGTGAATGTCTCCTCTAATCTCTGATGCTCCCAAATTTAGATGTATGTTCTGCTCGGTACATTTCACACACCATGGACCCTGTGGTTTTACCGTCACCATTGAGCTCATTTGTAAATGAATGGGTTTTTTTCAGTCAGTGAAGGTTGAATAAAGAAACAGATATATGGGCTCATTAAGGACGCAGGACATGATGAACTCCAAAGGTATCCATGTCCAAGTGTCTCTGCAGTATGCAGTTTACTTAAACTGTGCATTCCTGTCAGATCAGATCAGTCATAGTTCATGTGGTATTAAGTTAAATAAAATAATTGTGAAAATGTTTTGAGCAAAGACAAAAACAGCATAAAGGCCTGTTCACGCCAAGGACGATAACCATAAAGATACAGATTCTAAAAATAAAGACAAAAACACCACATCTGTAACGATAAAGGCACAGAGAAACAATATAATTGTTTTTTTTTAATAGCAACTTAATGGAGAGAATAAGGGACGCTCTAAATATTTGTACTGTACCACACAGTGTGTCATTACCGTGTCTGCAGTTAAATATGCGTATAAAATGTTCTCAGAAACAATCACTTTTGTTTTTTTTGCTTAAAATATTTGTGTACTTCTAAGAATAATTTAATAATTCTAAAAATAATTTTAATGCCATACAGAAAATGTCACATATATTACATTTGCATTTAATAATTTAGCAGACGCTTTTATCCAAATCAGTTAATTTTTTATTTTTTATAATACATAGAAAGAATATAAAATGTAGATAGAAAAGAAAATAATAGATAGAGGTAGTGTTAAAGGGTGTAGCGTCTGGAACACTCCAACACACAATATATATTTTGTTAGCTAGATTTCACAAATACTTTGTAACACCCCAGGACGCCGAACAAGACCCTGGTTTCATGGTAACCCGATACATTTACAACCTTGTGGAATGCGAGCCGGCTCTCATTCTGCTTTCTCCAGAAACAAAGGGACACAAATGCACAGGAGAAATGGACTTTTCTACTAATTAATTCATAGGAAAACCTTCTTTGAATGAACACCCATTTTCTTCAGGCCATTGTGTATATTATTGATGTGTTGTATTTAATCTGTTGTATTATAGACTATTTTTATTCATGCTTACGATAAACCACTCATTCATATAAGTAACTATTTCATGTCTAGTATCTATGAATTCGCCTTCTTATGATCGAAACAAGTGTGTATATTATATGCTGATACCTATGCAACATATTGATGTTCTAAGAATCGGTACTAATTTGTGCCTCAACACTCCAGCGAATTACATATGCAAAATACCATGCTTACAGACAAAGAGTCATAAAAATCCCCAGTATTTCCAACCTCCCGCTTGGGATTTCAGCCTTCCTCATTGGACGAACCCATCTTGAGAGGCGTGAATCTCTGCAGGCTTTAAAAGGCCACACTCCATGTGACCCGCCCCTGTTCGGTGGTTCAGTGAGATGCTAAGATGAAGATGTGAGAAACGCTCCAGGATACCAAAGCTCGTGCCAGGCTCCGGCCTAGTCCTTTTCATTCATCAAGTGATTCTGACTCAAACTAGCTCTTTCTCATCAACCAACTTCAGCAAGATCTTGGGGCCTTAAGATTGCATCAGGAATCTTTTTCAGACATACGCAAGTATCAAACTTAGTCGATTTAATTGATGCATTAAGTATCAGTTACACCTTTTTACAAGGTTTGTTTGAACTAAGAATCTGACGTTTTCCCTCAGGTTTTAGATCTGCTGAATATGCAAAATGGTTCCATAAATGTCATTCCTTATGTCTCTTTCTTTAGTGCTAAACTTTAACCCTTTCCTATACCAACTGTATGTGTGTGTGTGTATGTGTATGTTAGACCGGCTTAATGTGTTTATGTAGTATGTTAGACTAGTTTAAGTGTTTATGTAGTTAATAAAACCTTACTTGTATCACACTTGACGTGTTCATTGTTTACTCATAACCGGAGTCAATAATCATGCAGATTTACGTTACAAACTTATAGAATTGTACAGTAAGAAAACTATTTCCTTTAACCAGGAAATTAACGTTCTTAGAATTGACAAGACGGTTGACCCTGAGTGGTCAGCTAAATATCTACAGTGGATCTAAAATATGAATAGTTAATTATAACTAGTTATGGTTAATTATTCATATTTCCCCATGAGCTAAATTCGCTACAAGGGTCACGTTATTATTAACTTTTATAATAATTAAAAGTAGATAGAATATAAGAATAACAGAGAACACTAGTGTTAGAGGGTCAAATTTTAGTTTTGTTTTTCAATAAATAAAATGAAAACAAGTAGATGGAATAGAAATAGAAAAGAGAGTGCTAGTGTTAGAGGGACAAGTTTTTTTACAATAAATAAATGACAGAATTTTAATTTTTGGGTGAACTATCCCTTTAATGAACATGCTGAATTACGAAGCAATATAATGACAGTAGCAGCATATGAACTTTGTTAGAACCCGGGCCAGAGTGAAAGATGCTTAGGACAGTTGACGCATTTGTCACTGGTCCTATTGGGCCACTGCTGCATCCTCACAAGAGTTTATAGATTGCACGAAACAGGAAGGAATGACAAGATGCGACGCTATGCTACATGATTTGACGATGCGGTGTAACCAAAACAAAATTAGCAGAGGGCAAACATGGGGCAACGATGAGGTAAAGTGCCTTTTATGAGCTCCTTGTGAGTTTGCAGGTGGTGAAAATAAAATTATATGTGCATGCAAGAATGAGCGTGCTTATGCTGCATTCAAGTCCTCCTGGGACGTTCGTACTTACGAGTTGACAAGTCGTAATTATGACGTCAGGTGTGTTCAAGTCAGTTTAGTCGGCACAAGATGGCGGTGTACCTTCTTTTAATAAATTACAAGAAAATACAACAGGGTCTGTTAACTCTGCTTATAGAAAATGAAGAGCAAAGAATTCGCATCAGGTGTGTTTTGCATTTTTAATATTTTATTTAGACCAGTCTCCCAGTATAACTGATTTTCAGCATCAACAAATGCTAAAATACAGAGATTAAAAAAACTGTTAGCTAAATGCAACATGCCAAATCAAAAGATTTTTCACCTATAGGTGCAAAAATTATAGCATTTTTTTAACTTGGATTTCATTAACTAGCTGCGTAACAAGAACATGTAATAAAACCTTACTTGTATCACACTTGATGTGTTCATTGTTTACTCATAACCGGAGTCAATAATCATGCAGATTTACGTTACAAACTTATAGAATTGTGCAGTAAGAAGGTTATTTCCTTTAACCAGGAAATTAACGTTCTTAGAATTGACAAGACGGTTGACCCTGAGTGGTCAGCTAAATATCTACAGTGGATCTAAAATATGAATAGTTAATTATAACTAGTTATGGTTAATTATTCATATTTCCCCATGAGCTAAATTCGCTACAAGGGTCACGTTATTATTAACTTTTATAATAATTAAAAGTAGATAGAATATAAGAATAACAGAGAACACTAGTGTTAGAGGGTCAAATTTTAGTTTTGTTTTTCAATAAATAAAATGAAAACAAGTAGATGGAATAGAAATAGAAAAGAGAGTGCTAGTGTTAGAGGGACAAGTTTTTTTACAATAAATAAATGACAGAATTTTAATTTTTGGGTGAACTATCCCTTTAATGAACATGCTGAATTACGAAGCAATATAATGACAGTAGCAGCATATGAACTTTGTTAGAACCCGGGCCAGAGTGAAAGATGCTTAGGACAGTTGACGCATTTGTCACTGGTCCTATTGGGCCACTGCTGCATCCTCACAAGAGTTTATAGATTGCACGAAACAGGAAGGAATGACAAGATGCGACGCTATGCTACATGATTTGACGATGCGGTGTAACCAAAACAAAATTAGCAGAGGGCAAACATGGGGCAACGATGAGGTAAAGTGCCTTTTATGAGCTCCTTGTGAGTTTGCAGGTGGTGAAAATAAAATTATATGTGCATGCAAGAATGAGCGTGCTTATGCTGCATTCAAGGGACGTTCGGACGTTCGTACTTACGAGTTGACAAGTCGTAATTATGACGTCAGGTGTGTTCAAGTCAGTTTAGTCAGCACGGTGCACCTGTGCACCTTCTTTTAATAAATTACAAGAAAATACAACAGGGTCTGTTAACTCTGCTTATAGAAAACGAAGAGCAAAGAATTCGCATCAGGTGTGTTTTGCATTTTTAATATTTTATTTAGACCAGTCTCCCAGTATAACTGATTTTCAGCATCAACAAATGCTAAAATACAGAGATTAAAAAAACTGTTAGCTAAATGCAACATGCCAAATCAAAAGATTTTTCACCTATAGGTGCAAAAATTATAGCATTTTTTTAACTTGGATTTCATTAACTAGCTGCGTAACAAGAACATGACCAATTTAAGTTTATAGGACAACTAAACTATCAATTTAAACACAAATTTACCGTCAACTACAGACGCTGCATCCATCGATTCTTCCATGTTTCTCATTGACACGTCCCCAACTCGGAAACTCTGGGCTTAAAGAAAATTTTGAGTTTCCCACTCGTAAAAATGACTTTGTGGTGGTGTTCATGCACGTTCAACTCGTAAATACGATCTATTCGACATGACTTGAACGCACCATTAGTCCAGCAGACAGCATTTGGTGTGTTCGACTTAAAGCGGTCCTGAGCAGACCAATCGGTTCATTGGTGCTTTGATATCATACACCCGCAGCGCCGCTTTAAGTCTAACACACCTTTTGTTTGGGGTGTTGGGTAAGTTCCATCACGATATATACGTCATTCAAGGCAACCAATCAGGTTGTGAACGTATCACTATGCCTTTAGGTTCGGTGTCTTTAGGTTTGCTGTCAAAAATGCCAATGTGAACGCTAAGCAGACCAGGACCAAATGTATAATTTTCCTTTTTGGTCCGGAACAAATGAACCAAACGAACCGAACTGAACACACCCTAAGTATATTTCAAATCTATTAACAGATTTACTGACATATCGCTTGAAACTTAGGGTGTATTCACACCAGGAAAGTCTGCTAGTTCACTTGCTTTGGTCCGGACCAAATACAATGTTGATTTATTTTAATTTTTTTAACAAGTGAACCAAAAATTGTAAACAAAACCACACATGTGCTAAGGTCATCCATTCATTGGACAGAAATTCTCAAGCGTACCAGAGTTCGTTTGGAACCGGACCGAGACCACCTCTTCAGCTGGGTCTCAGTACGGTTGTTTTGTGCGCACCCGAGTGCAATTGCTGTATTCACACCTGCCCAAACGATCCGCACCAAGGGGGGAAACGAACTTGAGTTTGATTCAGTCAAACCAAACAAGACAGGTGTGAATACACCCTTACTGATATAAAAATTATAATTCAACTTTATTTGGAGTACCAATTGTGCACAATGCACATTTCTTAATATTACGTCTAAAATGTAATTTAATGAAGATAATCGATGCATATTTGTAAGAAAAATATCCATATTTAAACCGTAATCTCTAGCTTCCGCTAACTGTCGTATATGCCATGTGGGGCACTTTTTATGATGGATGGATTCACGTTAACCCCTGGAGCTGTGTGGGGCACTTTTTATGATGGATGGACGCAGTTTATTGAACTTCTATTGGACTATTGAATATTATCACCCATTCACTGTCATTATAAAGCTTGGAATAGACAGGGTATTTTTTTTTAAATATAACTCCTGTATTCTTCTGAAGTCATATGCATCTGTGGCATGAGGGTGAGTAAATCATGGGGTAATTTTCATTTTTGGGTGAACTATCCTATAAAGTGACAACTGCTACAAGTTCACGTCTGTTTTTTGCATTTGTTTTTGTTGAGCAGACATGCATTAGTGACGTGGCATGAGAGATTCTTTCTACACAGCTTAACTTTATAGTTCGTGTAGCCTATTGTAATCTGCAACAGTAATTAAGGATTGGGGCTACTGTGAATCATTTTAGGTTATGTTGACAATGGGCATGCTTGTGACGGTGACAGAGACATTGTAGTTTTACTATGCATGTCTTCCACAATGTTCCACTATTATTTTTCAATACGGTCATTATTGTTTTGGGGTTTTTTTTTCAGTGTGGAGTCAAAAATGGGGGGTGGGGGGGTTGTTGTCCCCCTTGGTTGAAATTTCGGTCTGGATGCACCTAGATCGGACCGGGCACTTTAGCGTCGACAGGGGCTCGAGCCTTCACTATGCAAACCTCTTTTGGAACCGTTATTTTTAAGAGTGAAGAGTGCCTTACTGTAACTGCTTTTCCTTCAGTCTTGTGTGAACCTCCATACGTTGTCATCTAGCAACCAATTATGTTTTAAATTCAAATTTATCTCAGTTAATTGGCCTAATTAACATTCAGTGGAACAACGAAAGAGTCCCACTTGATTTGTTCCAGTTTTAATTGAACATATCTTAGCTCATAATCAAGCTATGCGATATGCATCTTTTTAATCATGCTTGTCCACTTAAAGGCACCTTCAAATACTCACCCAAATCTACCACAGAGAAGAGATAACAAGCTTCAGCGGCACATAGTGTTTAAAAATAAAACTTCAAAATGATAATGATGGAAGCGGATCAGAAGGAGAGAACAGAATATTTAACTACAGGAAGAGTCAGAAAGAGACCTGTAGAGTCACGCCTGTTCTGCATTACCATTTGAACTACGCAACGTAAAATCAAAAATATGTCTGTGCTACATAAAAGAATACTGCGTATTTTCATGAATATGCTCTGGTCAAACTCAGACACTTAGATTGATTTCATTTGAACTTGTATGAATTATTTGTACAACTGCTAGCTATTGATCAGTGACGGATTATGAGTGTCAACATGGTTTATTTAGATTTTTTTTTTAAACAATCTCAATTTGATATAATAATAATGTCTGTGATTTTATCAGAATGAGGTGAGAACAACTAAAATCACAAAACATCACTAAATTCATCATATCAGTTTTAATACTTGCTGTTTTGCTACCAAAAATTATGTAATTTCCTTTTTTATAATTAATGCAATTCATTTTTATAATCCTGATTTATTTTTATTGCATCGAATCAGGGTTATTATAATTAACTAAAACTAATATTAAACTAAAATAATAATACTAATAATAATAATAATAATCAGAAATAAAATTGATGCTAACAGAAATAAAATAAAATGATTAAAACATGCCTTCATAACATTTTCAGACATACCCTATTCAGAGAAGGTGGCAGGATTGATGCACTTCACTTCATTGCCAATGTATCTAGGAGCAGAAATGAGCATGGTAATATTACCTGTCCTTCTTTCACCACTTTGATTCAATTTGATTTCATGCTCAAGATGAAACACTCTCAGGACTATTTGAACCAAGGCCAATATTCATTTAGATGGGAAGTGTGATAGGACGAGAGGAGAGCTGCGGAGCGTGATTAATTCTGTTACCCCACTCATACTTGTATTTCATTACCAAGGTGACAGAGGCCACCACAGCTTTTTGCAAAAACAGGATGCAATCAGTTTAGCTTAGATACAGATACGATGACCCACAGGAGAAAAAAAAGCCACAAAATTAGATGTTGTACTATAAGAAAATGTGGGTAAAATGTATGTTAACGTGGAACAGTGCTGTGTGCTTTGATAATGCAGGTTATCACATTCGTATTTTTAGGTATTTATATTTAGACAGGATAATCCCATTGAGACTTCACAATATCTTCTTCCTGGGAGACCTTTCGTTTAATTGTACTATACATTCATTTTTGTTCCTTTGGCTCAGTGGTAGAGCATTGCATTAGCAGTGCAAAAGGTCGTGGGTTTGATTCCCAGGGAACACACATACTGGTGAAAGATGTATAGCCTGAATGCACTGTAAGTCGCTTTGGATAAAAGCGTCTGCTAAATGCATAAATTATTATTATTATTATTTTTGGACATTTCAAAGAAGCCGAAATATACAATCTCAAAACAAAAATGCTTTATGTACAACTTTACTTATGTACAACTGTATACTTATCTTCTGAAAAAAAGTAATAATTGCTTTTTACCAGGACATCAACACATGACTAACAATTTTGCAAAACAATTTGCATACTTTAATTTCTCAGTAAAACTTTGTTTAAAAAATAAAAGGTTCGTGGAAGACTTTTGTTAATGGCAAATTGATTTATAAATGAGTCTAATAAGTAATTTGCATTCTTTCTATGGCTAAATGTAATTATAATCAAAGCTTGCTTGCAATGACATATAAGCTAAAAATCATTGATAAAACATCTATGTGTGTGCTTTTTTTTACTAGGTAATGTGTCAATTGTGTTAAATGAATATAATTTGAAAATGTTTAATTAATGTGACATTTATTTATTTATTAAAAGCAACCTATAAATTGAATGAATTGAATAGATTCAAAAGATTGAAAAGTTCATGTGAAAAATGTGATATTGTAAAAGTTGACAATAAACTAATATTGTATGTTTATTTCTATGCAGCTACAGTGTATGTCTAAAAATGGCGGGCTAAATTTTGGGCTGCTATCAAAATCTTGTTGGATAATTTGATGAACAATTTTAAAAACAATATACATGAATAGAACACTGCAGACTATTCATACCTTTTTTCCCCTTCTTCTTAGTGTGAAGGACATTTTAATAAATACAATAACACTGTTCCACTATAAATGACCTTTTTGCATTAAAAAGGTGCCTTGAAAGTGATATCAAAAGTGTTTATCACTTGTTATTCGTGTGGAATGTGTTAAACGTAATGCCTGTTGTAATCAAAAACAAGCCACAGCTGTTGTCTCTAGATATTAAGTTGTAAATAACCCAAAATATTTCTCATTCCTCTAATGCATCTTTATGTGTTTGTGTGAGTGAGAACAACAGCGAATGTATTAAAATGCACAGTATGAAATCAATCTATTCATAAAGCTTCTGGATAACACACTTTCAAAGGTCCAGACAAAGCAGGATGAGGTAAAAGCAGGTAGCTGGAAAGAGCACATCCCGCAGTTTAGAGGGCTTTAGGGACAATGAGAGGAGAATTAGTCTTAAGAGTTCAAATTAAACCACTGCTGAGCAGAGTACTCTATCTGAAAATTTAGAAAAGATTTGCACACAAAGTGTACAACTTTACTTATGTACAACTGTATACTTATCTTCTGAAAAAAAGTAATAATTGCTTTTTACCAGGACATCAACACATGACTAACAATTTTGCAAAACAATTTGCATACTTTAATTTCTCAGTAAAACTTTGTTTAAAAAATAAAAGGTTCGTGGAAGACTTTTGTTAATGGCAAATTGATTTATAAATGAGTCTAATAAGTAATTTGCATTCTTTCTATGGCTAAATGTAATTATAATCAAAGCTTGCTTGCAATGACATATAAGCTAAAAATCATTGATAAAACATCTATGTGTGTGCTTTTTTTTACTAGGTAATGTGTCAATTGTGTTAAATGAATATAATTTGAAAATGTTTAATTAATGTGACATTTATTTATTTATTAAAAGCAACCTATAAATTGAATGAATTGAATAGATTCAAAAGATTGAAAAGTTCATGTGAAAAATGTGATATTGTAAAAGTTGACAATAAACTAATATTGTATGTTTATTTCTATGCAGCTACAGTGTATGTCTAAAAATGGCGGGCTAAATTTTGGGCTGCTATCAAAATCTTGTTGGATAATTTGATGAACAATTTTAAAAACAATATACATGAATAGAACACTGCAGACTATTCATACCTTTTTTCCCCTTCTTCTTAGTGTGAAGGACATTTTAATAAATACAATAACACTGTTCCACTATAAATGACCTTTTTGCATTAAAAAGGTGCCTTGAAAGTGATATCAAAAGTGTTTATCACTTGTTATTCGTGTGGAATGTGTTAAACGTAATGCCTGTTGTAATCAAAAACAAGCCACAGCTGTTGTCTCTAGATATTAAGTTGTAAATAACCCAAAATATTTCTCATTCCTCTAATGCATCTTTATGTGTTTGTGTGAGTGAGAACAACAGCGAATGTATTAAAATGCACAGTATGAAATCAATCTATTCATAAAGCTTCTGGATAACACACTTTCAAAGGTCCAGACAAAGCAGGATGAGGTAAAAGCAGGTAGCTGGAAAGAGCACATCCCGCAGTTTAGAGGGCTTTAGGGACAATGAGAGGAGAATTAGTCTTAAGAGTTCAAATTAAACCACAGCTGAGCAGAGTACTCTATCTGAAAATTTAGAAAAGATTTGCACACAAAGCAATATTTGTCCATAGCCATTCAGGTGCTGGCAGAAAGCCAGACGCGCTGAATGTTTAATATATTTTATTAACGGCAGATTGGAGAATACTAATTCTAATTCTTGCTTTTGAAACTCACATTCTGCACACGTGTGGTTAAGACAGCTGTGGAATACTGATCAAAGCTGCAGTAAATTAAAATAAGCGGGTCTTTAACAGCGACTCACTGCCTGTTGCAATCAAGGCCTCCATTAATGGAGCTCTAAAGCACAGTCATTGCACGAGCAGCAGAATTAGTAAACGAGTTAAGTGTTTACTTTAATTTTTCCATTTCATGTGGCTTTAGTTTCCCAAGAAGCCGTTCAAGCAGGGCTCGTCAAACTGTTAACATGAGTAATATGTTAATTGTTGCTAATGTCCTCCTCCGGAAAGGCATTTCAAACATTTCTTCTTCAACCGTTTAATTAGTTGCATTGAAGTTTTTGTAATAAAGCAGGATTAGCCAGAAGGCCTAAAATGTATTGATTGTAGATGTTCCAGCATCGTTTAATGAGACCCGTGTGCATTTTGGTAATTCACATTCTGAATTATCTGTGAATTGCTGCTGCCATTTAATTATTGTGGAGTCACAAAATATCCCCTTAACATCAGCAAAATGGTGGAAAAGTGGCATGCAAAGGCAAGAATGTAATCCTCACTTGCATGTAATGGCTTAGTAACAGCATTCAAATTTACATCGAACAGTAATTAGGCCCCTTTTATTTGAAATTGGATGTTTTGGATTCACAGTCTTTTCACACACATTTGTGTGTGTGTGTGTGTGTGTAGGGGATCTGAAACAGCACAAGATGAAAACTTTTTTGTGGAAGAAAGCCATAGTGTAGCACTTAGATAAAGAAACTAGAAAGCACTTTATCTAAGTGCCGTTTGAATGAGTGATCTATGAATGCTGTGAAACTGCTGTCCGTATTCACATGCTTGTGAGTTAACAGTGAAAATCTCAAGAAACAGAACAAAGACTGATTTCAATGAATATTTAACAGAACACTGCTCTCAAAAGATGAAGTTATGGAGAGAAAACAACAACATTTTACTGCAGCAACAGAACCATAAAGCCTGAAAATATAAACGGTTTGTTCTCCAAATTTGATTTTGATTTTGACAGCATAAAAATGGAACAAAGTTGACTATTAAAAAAGCATCACTGTTTTCTCTGGCATGAAATGCTAAATTTGAAAGTCAGAGCTCTGTTTTATTTTTGTGTTTAATCTGTTTGGTACAGTAAAAAAGACAGAAACAGAGAGAAAAATGGAAACTGGTTTAGGAAATTATACAAGCTTTTGACTCATACTCATATAAGACACATGAGACTTCATTCTATTATATGAGTATGAGTCAAGCTTGTATAATTTCCTAAAACATATTTTATTTTCCTTTTTGTTTTTAAATTAATCTTAAAATTATAAGATTAATTTAAAAACGAAAAGGAAAAATAAATATTTGAAAGCCTCACTAAAGGGGAAGATTATTTAAAATCTACTTAATTTTTAGTCTGTTCCTGACAGGTTTAGAATGACATGAAAGTGAATATATGATATCAGAATGTTCATTTTTTGGTGAACTTTCATTTACAATTTGGAACAGCTAATCTGTTACTTAAGTTAAAGGTTATTTCAAACCCTTGTGTATTTCTTTCTTCTGCTGAGCACACAAGAAGTTCCCATTCAGTCAGTCACGTTCAACGTTACGTCAGTGACTGACGAATTGGGATCTCGCCCGAGAGCCCAATC
>NW_015505974.1:111894-184956 GCF_001515645.1 Sinocyclocheilus grahami | reverse complement strand
TCACTAACTGTAAGGTTAAATATACCTTTACATGATAAAGTCAAAGTTTACTTTGTTTTTATAGTTATTTATAAATAAACAAATATTTTGGACTGTCTTAGAAACTGACTGATTCTAAACAAATCATTTAAAATGTAATTTGCAGCTCTCTGCTTGTCCTCTCATTAAACCTTTCTTTCTGCAGGCTAAAATTAAGGCAGAAAAATAAGCGGGTCTTTAACAGCGACTCACTGCCTGTTGCAATCAAGGCCTCCATTAATGGAGCTCTAAAGCACAGTCATTGCACGAGCAGCAGAATTAGTAAACGAGTTAAGTGTTTACTTTAATTTTTCCATTTCATGTGGCTTTAGTTTCCCAAGAAGCCGTTCAAGCAGGGCTCGTCAAACTGTTAACATGAGTAATATGTTAATTGTTGCTAATGTCCTCCTCCGGAAAGGCATTTCAAACATTTCTTCTTCAACCGTTTAATTAGTTGCATTGAAGTTTTTGTAATAAAGCAGGATTAGCCAGAAGGCCTAAAATGTATTGATTGTAGATGTTCCAGCATCGTTTAATGAGACCCGTGTGCATTTTGGTAATTCACATTCTGAATTATCTGTGAATTGCTGCTGCCATTTAATTATTGTGGAGTCACAAAATATCCCCTTAACATCAGCAAAATGGTGGAAAAGTGGCATGCAAAGGCAAGAATGTAATCCTCACTTGCATGTAATGGCTTAGTAACAGCATTCAAATTTACATCGAACAGTAATTAGGCCCCTTTTATTTGAAATTGGATGTTTTGGATTCACAGTCTTTTCACACACATTTGTGTGTGTGTGTGTGTGTGTAGGGGATCTGAAACAGCACAAGATGAAAACTTTTTTGTGGAAGAAAGCCATAGTGTAGCACTTAGATAAAGAAACTAGAAAGCACTTTATCTAAGTGCCGTTTGAATGAGTGATCTATGAATGCTGTGAAACTGCTGTCCGTATTCACATGCTTGTGAGTTAACAGTGAAAATCTCAAGAAACAGAACAAAGACTGATTTCAATGAATATTTAACAGAACACTGCTCTCAAAAGATGAAGTTATGGAGAGAAAACAACAACATTTTACTGCAGCAACAGAACCATAAAGCCTGAAAATATAAACGGTTTGTTCTCCAAATTTGATTTTGATTTTGACAGCATAAAAATGGAACAAAGTTGACTATTAAAAAAGCATCACTGTTTTCTCTGGCATGAAATGCTAAATTTGAAAGTCAGAGCTCTGTTTTATTTTTGTGTTTAATCTGTTTGGTACAGTAAAAAAGACAGAAACAGAGAGAAAAATGGAAACTGGTTTAGGAAATTATACAAGCTTTTGACTCATACTCATATAAGACACATGAGACTTTATTCTATTATATGAGTATGAGTCAAGCTTGTATAATTTCCTAAAACATATTTTATTTTCCTTTTTGTTTTTAAATTAATCTTAAAATTATAAGATTAATTTAAAAACGAAAAGGAAAATAAAATATTTGAAAGCCTCACTAAAGGGGAAGATTATTTAAAATCTACTTAATTTTTAGTCTGTTCCTGACAGGTTTAGAATGACATGAAAGTGAATATATGATATCAGAATGTTCATTTTTTGGTGAACTTTCATTTACAATTTGGAACAGCTAATCTGTTACTTAAGTTAAAGGTTATTTCAAACCCTTGTGTATTTCTTTCTTCTGCTGAGCACACAACAAGATATTTTGCAGAATGCTTTAAAGAAATATAAAACCTTTTTTTTTTTTTTTTTTTCAAAATATCTCGCTTTTAGAAATAAAAACATACAGGACATGGGGCTGAGTAAATGAACACAGTGGAAGAGTTTATTTTTTGGACAAACTATCACTTTAACAGTTCTCAGTCAAGGTAAAATGATTACTGACATCACTTACCAAACACAACCACACTCTAAAAACTATTACCACAACTTAAATAAATGCATGGTTGCAAGCTGAACATTCTAATTTAATAATTTAATTAAACCTTTTAAGTTGCAAACATTATTTCATTAAATATACATGCTAAATAAGTTACATTTAGTATGTGCAATGATAATATAAATTGGTTCGAGGCCCACAAATCCATTAGTTGGAGCAACTTAATTTTTTTGAGTAATCAATTTAAAAATATGTGTTTGTTACAAATTATTAATTTCTTCTAACTAGTTTGTTGGTTGAACTTAATTTCATTAAAAGTTGTCATGACTCAAAAAACTGATGCAAACTGTTGCGTAAATTATTATTATTATTTAATTTTTTTGAGCTAACATTATTTTTTAGAGTGTAGAGTCATCTATCTGTGAACGATGAGGGTCATCAATTGTGAAGGTCTCATTCACATGGTTTCATTTGCATTCCTGGATGCCTGAGATTGGTCCGCTGGTTAGTCAAGTTTTCTACTTGTTCTAAGAGTCATTTTTTTCCAATGAGCAGCCAGAGACACGTTCTCTAAAATCAAAGCATTTTGTAACATGCCCACTTCACAAACAGTGTATGGAAGCTAGAGGAATTTGGTCTTTTTTTTTCTTTGGAAGTATGAACAGGCAAATCATCAGAGCTCTGCAGAGGCTTCCAATCGCTGCCAGCTATTTACAAGCAGCCCAAAACTCGCCCTGAAATCTCAGACAGGCAACTTTGAACAAGTTTGATGTTGCATCCTCCCAGCTAACATTGAAGGTCTTTAGGCTGTTGGGTGGTTTATAAAATAAATTACTCTACTGGCTCAGCTTCAGTCATGTATGAGCTATTCTGTTATTCTGACAATTTCAATCAAATCTCTGTCCCACCTACCTATTGACTGTACTCAAAGATTGCTCCAGATGTGGTTTAGGTTATTTATGTCATGCTTCATGCATCCATTAGTTGGAGCAACTTAATTTTTTTGAGTAATCAATTTAAAAATATGTGTTTGTTACAAATTATTAATTTCTTCTAACTAGTTTGTTGGTTGAACTTAATTTCATTAAAAGTTGTCATGACTCAAAAAACTGATGCAAACTGTTGCGTAAATTATTATTATTATTTAATTTTTTTGAGCTAACATTATTTTTTAGAGTGTAGAGTCATCTATCTGTGAACGATGAGGGTCATCAATTGTGAAGGTCTCATTCACATGGTTTCATTTGCATTCCTGGATGCCTGAGATTGGTCCGCTGGTTAGTCAAGTTTTCTACTTGTTCTAAGAGTCATTTTTTTCCAATGAGCAGCCAGAGACACGTTCTCTAAAATCAAAGCATTTTGTAACATGCCCACTTCACAAACAGTGTATGGAAGCTAGAGGAATTTGGTCTTTTTTTTTCTTTGGAAGTATGAACAGGCAAATCATCAGAGCTCTGCAGAGGCTTCCAATCGCTGCCAGCTATTTACAAGCAGCCCAAAACTCGCCCTGAAATCTCAGACAGGCAACTTTGAACAAGTTTGATGTTGCATCCTCCCAGCTAACATTGAAGGTCTTTAGGCTGTTGGGTGGTTTATAAAAGAAATTACTCTACTGGCTCAGCTTCAGTCATGTATGAGCTATTCTGTTATTGTGACAATTTCAATCAAATCTCTGTCCCACCTACCTATTGACTGTACTCAAAGATTGCTCCAGATGTGGTTTAGGCTATTTATGTCATGCTTCATGCTGAAGCAATCTGGTCACAAATATATGGTATATTGCAGCACACAGGTTTTACATTTGACAAGTGGCAACTCCACGCAGAAAGAAAATTGGTTAGCATGCAAGTAAACAAATCGAACATTGTTAAAAAAATAAAACACTGAACTGCATGAGTCTAACCATATACACAATCATGGCATTGTTTTTATACTTAAAGGTTTCTTGAATGGCAGTGGTTTCATGATTAAATTATGTAAGTAAACTTATAATGGATGTAATACAATGATGATTGTGAGATGTACAAATGAACATACCTGATGTATCAAATTTGGGGGGAAAAATATGCATAGATAATCAAGTAGCCACAGCCATATCATCTGCAGCCCAAGACTGGTTGCCCACTGAAACTAAGCAGGGTTGAGCCTGGTCAGTACCTAGATGGGGGACCTCCTGGGAAAACTAGGTTGCTGTTGGAAGAGGTGTTAGTGAAGCCAGCAGGGGGTGCTCACCCTGTAGTCTGTATGGGTCCTAACGCCCCAGTGACGGGGACACTATACTGTCAAAAAGCACCGTCTTTCGGATGAGACATGACTCTATGTGGTCATTAAAAATCCCATGGCACTTCTCGTAAAGAGTAGGGGTGAAACCCCAGTGTCCAGGCCAAATTTCCCCACTGGCCTTTGTCAATCATGGCCTCCTAATAATCCCCAACCACTTGATTGGCTCTATGACTCTCTCTGCTCTCCACCTGTAGCAGGTGTGTGGTGTGCGCACTGGCGCCATTGTCCTGTGGATGCTGCACACTGGTGGTGGTTGATGAGAGACCCCCCCCACGATTGTAAAGCGCTTTGAGTGTACAACAATACACAATAAAGAGCTATATAAAAGTATCATTCATTCATTCATTCAAGTAAGCCTAAGTTGATTCAGTCCATCTTGAAGTATTACTAACAATATGATATATAATATAATATAATAAAATAATGTAATTCTTAAATTGACTAAATAAAACTTATAAATAAAGATTAAAACATCTAAAAATCAAGATTTCACAGTAAATATATATTTATATACATGTTTACTTTATTTAGTTTCATATATATATATACATATATAGCAAAGGTAAAATAAATGTCAAAGAGGGTTGGAGCAAGGACACAGCCTTGTTTCACACCCCGATTTATAAGGAATTCATCAGATCACCTTCAAATTGTAATCGGGCTTGCATTCTATTATGAGAGGATTTAATAAGTGATAGAGGGTTGGGAGGTCAGCTGGCCTTTTGCAAGACTATAAAAAGAGCTTCTCTGTCGCCTGATTCAAAAGCTTTAGTCAGATCAACAATAGCAATGTAGATTGGCTGATTTTGTTCTCTTGATTTTTCTTGTAACTGTCTCATAGCAAAAATCATGTCTCGTTCCCCTAGCGTTTTCCGACGCAGCTCGAGTTCCCGAAGGGGAACAGAATCTATCCTAACAAGACATCCATATTTCCTAACATCCCAATTTTCTTCTGCACATATAACATATGTAAAATAACCTCCATATATAACATACATGTAATCACACTGTAGCATATATATATATATATATATAGAGAGAGAGAGAGAGAGAGAGAGGTGGAGCTGGGGAAGGTGGAGGGTTTCTGAAGCGCGCTGCAACCACTACAGCAAGCACTAGCCAAGTATTTGAATGTTCAGCCACAAACTTAGCTGCTGATGTGAAAAGAAACCAATCAGCTGTGCCATGTGAGTAATGATATGATTATGATATGATATCATATGATAATGATATCGGTCTGTGCCAACTAGAGTTTCATGACAGAACTTTGCATATATATATATATATATATATAAACGGAATAAAATAAACAACAAAAACCTTCCATTATGAATTTTACATTCCATGATGTTGTAGTTATGTTATGTTATTTATTTATTTATTTATTCTAGTGAATACAGTGAAAATATTATTTAGAACTGCCTACATATGGATGGCAATGGCTATACAATAAAATTGCTGTGATTAATCTCAATCAGCCTTTAGAAAGCAGAATGAATAAGTAATAATTTAAAATTTGGTAAATGTATTTATTATGAGTATAAGTATTTCTACTTTTTCTACATACTCCCTAGCTTTGAATTGCTCATAAGATCAAGGTGATATAGTCTCCCATAGCCAGACATTTCATTATCTGCATAAAGTCTGGTCCACTATGCAGCATAGTCTGGCAATGAACCACCTAGTCTTTGAAATGAGAAGCATCTACTAAATGACTACTTTCTTCCTTACTCCCCCAGCTTTACGTGTTTGTATATGTACACAAGATTCTTTCAGCATTTTGGTATGTGATGCAGGTGTTTCAGATGAAAGGCTGGGTGCATCAGCTAACTGTCATATATCCTCTTTAAGATGACAGAAGTCAGACAGCAAAGGTGCATGCAGGAAAATTTAATCCTGTCTTACTTAATGCATCTGAAATTATGACTCTCTTGCATGTCGATATGGAGCTGTTTATTCACTGGTCTTCTTTCCTCCATCATTCATAACATCACTGCATTCACAGACTCCACTGTCCCATCAAACCTCAGATGAGACATTTCCCTGTCAAAGAGATGGACATGGACCCGGAATCCATGGACACAAATATTATGTATTTATATTCCCTTTTATATCTGCACCTGTTGTTGACACGGTCACAGGTGCAGTACAGTGCATTTAAAGGTGTGTAAAGAAAATAAATCATGTTAGGATGCACCGGCTGCCAGGATCATAAAATATACAGTATTTGAATATATTTAGATTTGAAAATATTTAGATTTAAAATATCTGGATTTCATCATTGATTGCCCATAAAATGTGATGTGATCTGATCTTAATTTCTTAAACTCAGAATTATATTGTGTCCCTAATACATGTGTACTTACATAGTAACTAGATGTGTACATAGTACTATGTAACCACAGTGTAAGTACACGGTATCTACAGCTTTAATGTCTGTGTAACTACACATATGTAACTACCCACTGAATGGTATGTGTAAGTACAAATGTGTAACAGGACATTTGTAACAACACTTTTTGGTAATGAAAGTACAAATGTGTAACAGGACTAACAGCACTTTTTGTTAAAGAAAGTGTTGCACTTTATATTAGTGGCCAGTAAGTTAGGCTTTACATATAAATTGTGGTTGGTGTCCAGAATGTTACACTTTATATTGTGGACAGTTCCTGAGGAGTTACCATGTAAGTACACTGGTATTACAGTGGTGCACCAACTCCAACTCGAGATCCAACTCCTCCCACTTTACATATCCCTAAACCTACCCATCTCCACCCCCTGGATCAAATGGTTTCAATTACTCTTATACATATTGTTGTTACAACATGTAGTTATATAATTCCTGTTACACAAGTACTTAGTGAAGTGAAAAAGTGTTGTTACCAATGTCCTGTTACATATTTGTACTTACACAAACCATCCTGAGGGTTGTTACATGTGTGTAATTACAGAAATATTACAGCTGTAGATACTATGCACCAATGTGTACTTACACTGTGGTTACATACTACGTACACATTTAGTTACTATGTAAGTGGACAGGTATTAGGGACACAATTTAAAGTGGGACCAAAAACACAAATTGATTAACTAATAACACGCACACAAATGTACTTTTAACATTTTTATTAAATTAGTATTAAATTAGTCATGATTACATGCAGGGTGGAGAAAGTAAGTAAACCCTGAACTGTTTGTGTGTTATTAGTTTAGCAAGATTGTATTTGTCCATAATCATGACTTAGATGAAGAAAATAAGGCATTTATGAGTGATCAGTAAAATAAAATCCAGATATTTTAATTTTTTTGGTGGAGAAAGTAAGTAAACCCTGAACTGTTTGTGTGTTATTAGTTTAGCAAGATTGTATTTGTCCATAATCGTGACTTAGATGAAGAAAATAAGGCATTTATGAGTGATCAGTAAAATAAAATCCAGATATTTTAATTTTTTAAAGATTTCACAAACTTATTCTTGTTGCTGTTAATGTATATTTCTAGCAGTGGTTTAAATGTGCTGTGCATTAGCTCTTTGATATTTTGCACAGTAAAATCCTCCACCTCCACTAAAAGCATACACATGTCTTTCTCATTTCCACTCATTATTCTCAGTAACAAGTATGCCTAAACTGTTTGCTCAGAGCTAAAATAATGTTGTTTGTGTTATTCTGAAGAGAAAGAACGCTTCAGGTGAAAAAAAACACCTCTGTAAGCACATCATTCTGTAGATTGTGTTTTCTTCTTTTGACACGGGTTCTTGTTGCAGCATTGTACGCTTTATATCTTTTTGCTACCTGCTGAAGCAATTAGCGCAACATGCTGCATTGTTTTGGTGACTACCTAAAAAAAGAATATCAAGTGTAAATTATGTTTGTGCCTATTACAATTAACTTTACCAGCATGAAGACAATGAAATACTGAGACAAATGCAGTATGAGGAGCAATTGTCTGCTACTGTATGGGCCAATTGGCCAAATCTGTTCAATGCTGCTCAAATGATGAAAATTATGGGGGTGGGGAGAGGAAAGATGACCAGGACTCAAGCTCGGTTTATCAAGATGCACGTATATTACCACTACGATGATGTACAATTTTAGCCACTATTTTGCCATCAGAGACCAATTCTGAAGTTTCTGTAAGTTGTGTTGCTGCTAGGCAGTCTGATTGGAAGTTTTCACAAGCACTTTAATTTTTTTGTTGTGCAAGATACATCAAAAAGACTGTGGGCAGTGCATGGGTGTTCGGTATTATCTATCTTCTGCGTTAGTGTTTCCTCTAATCATTGTCCAGCTCTTTATTCCCATTCCAGAGTGGCTGTCAGTTACTGCCTGTCATTATAAGTTATGGGGAGAGGTAACATGATGTGTGAAAATTCACATAATTCCCCGGTGCACTGTCCTGCCTGTTTGACTGTCCTTGTGCAAAGTCACTCAGCAACCACAACTGACATAATCTCTGATAAGCAATGTATCTTGAAAACGTTGCCTCATATTTGAACCGCTCTCTCTCACTTTTTCATTCCCTCACCTTAAATTGCATACAGTGGACGGCCCAAAACAGATTAAATTTCGGTTTCAAACCTGCAGTCAGTTTTAAAATGTTTTGTATTTAGCCTTGAACAGGGCCTCCTCTGTGGGTCCTGTCAGTGGTGGATGTGTTGTGCAGTAGAAGCATTTAGTTCCTAGTCATTTGGCATTTGCTGTCTCTGGAGAGAAGTCACTCAGCAGCTGTAGGGAGTGTGGAAGGCGGTAATGACTCCTGGCTGAAGAAAGTATTGTACAGTAAGTGGCAAATTTTCTTTACTGCATTGTGATGAGGCTTTCAGACTATGCTTAGATGATTCAAACATCCAGAGTTAATACACGCAGAGAGGTGCTCCTTTAATTCTGTTCATCTGTGTTGGGTCTTGTTACTTGAGTTTACTTGTTTATACACATGAATCTTGCAGGCAGTTTTGGATCTATTGGTTTGAGCAACCACACTCCTCTGCAAACCAAATACCTTACCATGTGCAGTACTTTGTATAATTGGTAGAAGTTAGTGTAGTGCATTGCTCCTGCAACACAAATCTCATTGGTTCAAATCCCATGAACTGATCAAATGTACACCTAGATTGTAGTTGTTCAAAACTGAACATTCTGCTAGATTTTTCAACAGCATCCAAAACTGTGAAGACAAGAAAGTGCATGTCCTGAAAGAAGTTTGCAGCCTGCCATATTTCTTTATGGCCACGCAAGTCTGCATACAGACAGAGGAAAATAACGCCTTGAAATGCTGACTGCACATGAACTCAGTCCCAAGACCTTCACTAGGGACTATGAGTGTCTATCATCTTGAGCTAAACTTAGGTTAAGGGTATAAGGCAGTGTTCTGCAACAGGCGGCCCGTGGGCCACAACTGGCCCGCCAGCAATAATATCTGGCCCGCGCCCACAGCCAGATTATTTTGATAGCGGCTGGTTCTGAAATAGATCTGTCATGACAGCAACAGTTACTCACAATCAGAGTATGTGAGCGGAGCTCCATCCCGAGTACAATGCATGCCAACAGCCTGTAATATAACTGCATATTTAGCATATTTAGCAAGAATTAACATGTTAAACATTTATCTAGCTTGATAGAGAAGGATCACTCAAATCAGAAAGAATGTGAAGGCTATGATGACGGTATGAATTAGCCGATATGGGCTAATTTTGAGAGGACCGCAATGGAACCTGTGGACAATCCCATATCGTGCCTACATGTGAGAATGACGGAGTCCCAATCTTCAGACACACTTCAAAATGCACGTCTTTCAAAAATACTGGTAAACTAAGTTCTCCTTTTCAGTAGGTGATTTTGGAGACTGAAGCATATGTTGGTCTCATATGTTCCATCATGAAACCAAGTGATTGATTTGGGTCAGATCTTCACATGGAGCACAGGGAGACTCAATTCACAATTGATCCCAATACTTTGATGTTACCATGTTGCTAAGCTGATGATGTCATTATGGTATACACAGAAAATAAATAAAATCCAAGTCAAGATAATTGTAGAAATGTATTATTATTTTTTTCACTGACCTAATTTCATTGCATTCTGGGATTGCCTTATCCACAAAAGAAACAAGATTCGGCCCTAGAATTCAGTTCAAATAAGGTACTGTATCTTACAAGACAGCCTAATGTTGCTGCCTCCTGTTTGGTGCAGACTTTAAATCAGGATTGCAACTTTGACACAGCATCTACTGTGGATAAGCAGCTCACTTGACTTTAGAACAGCTAATAAGAAAGCAGAATACTTGTTTATTTTCTGCTTACACCCTACTTTACTAGTTAAGCCCCAATTAGAATGAAGGCCTCCCTTTCAGCAACAACATGGATGAACCCCTAAATGTAGACTGCTTGTAGCCATTAAATGTGAATGTGAATATTGTGCTTAAGTAGACTGTACACTGCGAAGGCGCTTTCTTCTGTTTAAAATTTGCTTGTATTTATGATCAAATCTGCTCACGGGACAGCACAACCTGTTCACAAGTATTCCCCAAAAGCACCATATGATACCAGTGAAGTTACAGCAATGTAAATGAGGAATAACATTTGCACAGGAAGTGTTATTTATTTATGGGAGCAGTAGAGTGTCTCTCCAGCCCCAGGAAACAGAGTCTTAGAAGGATCTCACAGTGAACAAACACAGAGATGAGAAACCAATAACACTGAGCATTATATAAAATTTACTGCTGCTGAATTTTGTTGTTTTCACAGTATTATTACTGCATTCTCAGCAGTTCCCTACTGCACAATTTGCATAGAGTATGTTACTGAAGATGATGTTGTTACACAGTATTATACTGTATTATCGGCAGTTTCCTTCTGTATACACCATATACAGTATGTTACTGTAGATTGTCAGTCCATTCTGGGATAATATTAGCCTAACCTCATCCCTGTCGCCTCTGGCTTGCTTAGTTGGGGACACTTCATTTCCGGCGATATCGTTGACATGATTGCAAAGATATTATTTAAACTGAGCTTGATGTTGACATCACTGAATTCAATGATGAACTGTCTTTAACTGAAAAACTAGTGTTTACTATTGTCACTTTGCATTATTGACACTATTTTCCTAATTAATGCTGTTCAGTTGCTTTGACACAATCTGTATTGTTAAAAGCGCTATATAAATAAAGGTGACTTGACTTGACTTGACTACTGTAAGTCTAAATACAGTAGTACTAAATGACTGCAAAAAACAACCACACATCTCCTCGCACAACGGCTCTGTGACAGACTTGTCATGAAGATGAAAGCCCACAAAATAGTAAGCTATGGTAGGTTAATGTTTCGGGTTACGAATGTAACCATGGTTCCCTGAGAAGACGCTGTGTCCCCTAGAGGGCGCTATGTGGAATGCCTCCAGCATGACCGGTGTTTGAAACATTAGTCTAAACACGACAATGAAATTGACATTGGCAGGTGGCAACCTATGATGTCACAACTGAGAGTATAAAAGAGCACCTGTGAAATATGTCATCCACTTCTTGTCTGAAGGAGACATGCAGGAATTCCTGAATCATGACAAAGGAACACAGCGTCTCGTTCCCCTTCTCAGGGAACCGAGATGTTCCCTTTCGAATAGGAACACGTGCTTCATCCCCTAGAGGGAGCTATGGGGAACGGTATACCCATGCCGCCATGCTGAAGGGATGAATGCTTTATTGGCTGAGCTAAGTCAAAGACCCAAAGGAGTCCTCATCCCTGCACCAGCAACACAATCGTAGGTTGGAACTTCTTAAGACATGAGGCCTCAACAGGAGAAAGGAAGCTTAAATATTTTCTTATTCAGGCCAGCATTCTGGATGCTCACAGAGAGCCTAACACTCAGAGCTATCTGGCCCATGAAGCTCTGCAGAGTGGAGGCCTAAATACAACACCTCTCAAAATAAGAGGTGGCTTAACAACACTCCATACTAAGGCCAGTAGCCAAGATGGCTCCAAGAGAGCCTAACATCCTAGCATACTACCCTACTGCCGAGCTCTAGAAGCGGAGGCCTCAATGAAGATAACTCTCTGTAGCGAGAGGAGGCCTTACGATGCCCCAAACATAGGATACCGTGCAAGGAGGCTTACAGAGAGCCTACAACCTGCAAAATGATATCCTAGCAGAGCTCTGGTGAGCAGAGGCCTGAATAAAGATAGCTCTATGTAACGAGAGGAGGCCTGACGATGCTCACAATGGCCAGGGAGGTTCACAAAGAGCCTAGCAACTTAGCAAACACAAACCAAGCTCTGGAAACGAAAGCCTCAGCATGACGACTCTCTAAAGTTGAAAGGAGATATTCCACGATCAGTATACTATGCAAGGAGGTTCACGGAGAGCCTACTACTCACAAAGCTATCCTAGCAGAGATTCGGGGAAAGCAGGCCTCAGTAAGATAAAACTCTCCAGCAAGAGGAGGCCTAAAAATGCTTGCAGGATCCAAGGAGGCTCACAGAGAACCTAGTCAACTTGGCAAACCTACTCTGGTTAAGAGCAAGAAGCACCCGGTGCGTGACCTTATCACAAGCATGGATTTCAGGAAAGGCATGACACAGTCAGCGTGTGCTCTCACCATAAACATGGATTCTAGAGAAGGCATGAAGCAGTCAGTGCTTGCTATTACCATAAACATGTTTTTTTAGAGAGGGCACGAAGCAGTCAGAGAGTGTTCTTACCATAAACAGGGATTTTAGAGAAGGTACGAATCAACAGCACATGCTCTTACCATAAGCATGGATTTTAGAGAAGACATTTACAAAGGAGCTTCACAGAGAGCCTACAACTTGCAATAGCAATCGTAGAGGAGCTCTAAGAAGTGAAAGCCTCAATAAAGATAACCTTCTAAAGTGGGAGGAGGTCTAACAACGCTCGCAGTAGACAAGGCTCACAGAAAGCCTAACAACTTAGGCCACTACTTAACTACAGCACTTTTCTGTCTCTAATTCCTCAGAATTAGACACATAAAGAACAACAGTGTTATTTGAGTCAAGAAGAGCCAAAAAAGGAAACCTTCCTGTTTGACTCGTCCGTGCTCTGCCTGCAACCCCCACGCTTAATCCCGCCTCACTGTAATGGCGGTCACAGGACCCGACCGTGGGGCACAGGCACTCAAATATCATTGCTCAAGAGTGAGTCAAGCATGGGTGGAACCAATTACAGCATTGCAAAAAGCATGCATTTAACCTCAAGCACACTAGTTCAAATGACAGATTATATCGCTCTGAAAAAAATAACATGAGAAAAGACGCGAATGAGTCTTTATGAGTGCCTTAAACTCCTTCGATAGCCAAACAATGTTAACTGTTGTTATAGCTACACAAAGATTCAATAAATTAATATACATCTCGGTTTGGAACTACATTAAAATGAGTAAAAAATGGCAGAATATTTGTATGAAGGTTTGTATTTCTCTCTTGATGCAGACAAAATGTTGCCAAATACAATTTGTCCAAAAACAATTATTCCTTTCATGACTTTGGAAAGGATCGCTGGAAGCATTTCAAATAAATCAATCTCCAGTAAATGAATAGCAGCAAGGTGACAGATTACAAAAATACAAAGCTGTCTTTCTTGACAGCTGCTCTGATTCACCGATAATCCTTTGCATCTGTTTTAACTACTAGTGTAGCTCATATATTGCCTTCACACATATCTAAAAAAAAAAATAACAACATAATTTCGGTTCTCTTGCCCTCACAGTGCACTGTCAGCAGCAGTGAAACCCCTCTACCGAATAACCTGCAGCACTTCATGCAGGTGACACATGCACTTAGACAAGGGACGTTCGAGTGTCCGGCCAGCACTGTTTACACATCGGAAGTAGCAGCCTGTCAATGCTCTCTGATCTCGTCTGTCTGCAGACACAATCTCTAAAAATAAAAATAAAAATATTGGCCTTTAAGGCAGTCTGCAGAGAAAATGTTATCTCATGCAGACTGAGATATTCTAAATAAAATTACTAGAAAATAGGTGCCAGCTGTATTTACTGTATCTGCCTCTCTGTTTTTATTATTTTAATGATATAATTACAACCAGATCAACTTTAAAGACAACAACAAAATAAAAACTGACCTTGTTTATCTTCTTAATAAATGTTAGGGTCTTATTGGGCACTATTCATCCGTGCACATTATCAGTGTTTGTTATAATTAAGCATTTAATGACCGCATTACAAATTTCTCAGACTAAATGGAACCGTATGTTGATAAATAAATAAATAATAATAGTAATGGGGAATTTCTGAATTAATTATTTCAATCACTACAAACTCAAATTGGATGTCAGCATTTCACAGCCATTTCCTTTTGCTACCTTCAAATTCTCCTGGGAAGTTCCTACATTCAAGCTCAGAAGTCCTAATTATGATGTGTTTGTGGTGCAACAAAATAAAGAGCAAATTATTAGAGTTGTGCAAATGTTCATATTAGGTGTGTAACTGATGCTATATCTTATCATTCTCTTGCTGCCACAGAGAATGTTGGGAAATGTAGTATCACTCAAAGCCTTACAAACTTTAAAACTATTCTACTTTAACAGTAAATAGTATGTATATTACAAAACTTTACAGTCAGTGCTGACATAACATAACAATAGTAGCATACTACTACTATACTACTTTTATGCTTTCTCCTGCTGTACATCTTTATAAGGCATAAATAGTAAAAGTAGCATGTTCATATGCTACACTGTAAAAAATGACCATGAATTTAATGGTAAAAGACTGTAAAAATGCTACGGTAAAAACCTGTCAAATGGTTAACGGTAAATTCCCCTACTATATACGGTGAAAAACTGTATTGGACAAATTTTACGGTAGTATACCATTTTTGGAAGTGAAAAAGACTGTATAATTTACAGTGAATAACCGTAAATTGACATTCCCAGAATTCCCTGCGTTATATTTCAAATGTGATGTTTTTATGTTGAAGTAACTATGTTTCTTCTTAGTTTTTTCTTATCAGTTTTGTATATTAGGGTTGTGTGTTACACCTAATGTTGTTAAATGAATGTTTATTGCATTATTTCAGTTTCATGTGTGTTGCCATGATGGTGTTTAGTGTTTGTGTGAATGACACTGTGCACCTTCTATATATGTTATTATTTAAAAGCTACTTGTGATGGGCTTTGGTTCATCATGTGACTTTCTCATCAACACCTGCATTTGGTGGTTATCAGTGTATTACAAAGGTACAAAACAGATGTCAGTACTTCAATAGGTTGGTATATTAACATTATATAAGTTAATGAAATTACGGTATTTAACTGTAAATGTAAGTTAAAACCGTAAAACTTAAAATGTTGCTACCGTATTTTTTAAGGTAAAATTCCGGCAACCAGATCTGCCATTTTTTTACCGTAAATTTTACGGAATTTTTTTTACAGTGTACAGTATTTCAAATTCAACCAGTGTGCTTTCTGGTATGGTACTGGAAATTTTGTCATCTGGGTATTCATTCTTTCTCGAAACTTCACACCTACTGCAGAAATTGCTTGACCTAACTGCTGACTTGCTTTACCTAGCCATTATTTTCCACTAAGGCCTGGGACACACTAGACTATTTTCAAATATTAGCCGATTTTAAAACCATGGGAGACCACAGACATGAAGACAGTTTCAACTGATTTTTAGCCTTATAATCCTCTGAACGCGCACACAATTCAATCAGACTGCAAGACCACACACTTGTTGATTGTAGGAACGATCTCACAGTGACACAAAATCTCACGGAGACTCGTGAGATCAAACGTGACTCATGAAGAAAATCACATGGAAGACAATCTACGTTTTCAGCTGGCTCTCCTGGAATGTGTTCTGTTGTACAGTGAAAAAACAAAATAGAAATAAAAAGAATATGGATGATGTTCTTTCTCAATAGGCTACTCTACTTTTTGTGGCATGTTTGTGGCTGCCAAGTTTCAGCTATAGAAACACGCAACATCCGATATGTGACGCTTACTCACTCTCATTGGCTATTGCAAGTATGAGTAATTTGCAAGTAAAGTATTTCATGTCAGAGGCAGCCCGATCAAGAGTTGTAAATATCAAACATGTTTGATATTTACGATTTGAGTTCGGGGACAGTTAAATAATTATAATGACACCACACAATAGAGGATTGACCTTAAAATCTTCAAGTGTGTCTTTTCATGACTTTAAATAGAAAAGATTTGTGTTCAGGTTCAGGTATATTCAGTCACTGTTCGGGTAAAGTTCAGGTATATTCAGTCACTGTTTCCTGATTGTAAAGTAGTTCCCAAATGGAGCTGGAGGGCAGTGTTCAGTAATTATCTAAATACACTCAATGCAAGGAACACACACTAGCAGCAATTTAATTTGATGTATGGAATTCATTAAATGAATCTAATGTTGCAGAGGGAATCTCATTTGTTCAGGCACAGCAGACCGAGCCTTACTTTCCCAATAATTCGCCTGGTTTTTAGACAGAATGCCTTTTTAGCACATTCATTAAGACACATCTGAGCCACCACAGTGGCCACATCTTCCCTTTAAATTTCCCTGCTCTCCAGCACTGACTTATTACACTGGAGCACCATTATTTTTATTCAGGTTCGTTTGAGGTAATTCACAAAAGTCAGCCTTCAAACCACTAAATCTTGGGAGTTAACAAGCTCTTGTCTTCTTTGCTTGTGGCAAAGAGCTGGAGAAGGTGAAAGGTTTGTAAATACTTGTGAATGTTCCAACTGACTCTGCTCACTGTACGCTGATTAAATTATGTCACTAGCGCAGAAGAACAAGCATTTATCATATACTATGATGTCATTTATTGTTTTAATGAGTACATGAGTCTTAAAAATATATCAGAAAAACATTTAAATTTAGTGGCAAAGGAAAGCAGAGATATATTACAAGGGAAATGTAGAGGTAGGTTGATACTCAAGGGCACTATTTCACCATGAGTAAGAATAAGAATGAGAGTAAGTATGATTAAAAACAACATACACTCAACTTCATATGATGCCAATTACTGAGGGAAATAATTGTGACTCATCCCTCAATTTGTAAAAAAGAACCAAAACTGCTTTTACAGGGGAAAAAGTAACTTCAAGTACTAGATGCAAGAATTCTGGGAGTTTAAAATCAGACATGTGACACTCATATTGGTAGAGTACTTACATTAAAGGTGACCTATTATGCCCCCTTTTACAAGATGTAAAATACGTTTCTGATGTCCCTAGAGTGTGTATGTGAAGTTTTAGCTCAAAATACCCCACAGATATTTTTTATAACTTGTTGAAAATGCCTCTTTTAGGGTATGAGCCAAAACACGCAGTTTTTGTGTTTATCCCTTTAAATGCAAATGAGCTGGTGCTTCCGCCTCCCTTTTCAGAAGAGCATACAGACAACAACAAAACAGGACAATCTCACGCAATCAGATTATACTGTGCATAGTAAATGCACGTTTATGAATTACACAGACAGGGAGTACAGCGCGATAAAAATAACGACATGGTGCCTTCGCATGCTATCAAAAACTTCATAAGTCTCACTTGTGATTATGAGCTCGACAAATTCATAAGGTCGACTTCACATTGCTTTCATATGCAATTTTTAACTACCACGTTCCTATTTTCGATCATTCTAGTAGCACATGAAAGCAGCATCAGTGAAAATAGGCAGAGACAATGGTAGCTTTAGCAACATTAGCCTTACAGAGTGCCCAGAAGCTCTTTCAGAAAGGCAATTTGAAAAACAAAATATGACGTGTGATGCTTACTTTGTCTGGAGCTGACGTTCGCGCACGAAGCGTTGGTATTGATCCCACTTTCAGAATCAACCTTTGCACAACTCCAGCGCTGAACTGACCCTCATTTATGAGGCAGTCCGGTGTAAAATGATTAGCACAAACATATAGGACTTTCTGTTTTTTCCGGGACATTTCCTTTGAAAATTAAATTTAAACACCGTGACCTCAGTGGTCTATGGAGACTATGTTCATTGGTGCATCCCAAAACACAACACTTGTAATGCCTCTTTGGCTCTGACATTGTATCTCCAGCAGCTACAGTAAGAAAACAGCAATGGCGGACTGCTGCTTTCCACTCAGGGCTGTCTATGCTAATAGGACAGAGAGTGCCTTGTGATAGATGTGTGATATCACCCCACGTCTCGACCCCAGTCAGGCACCACTACGTCACGTAACAGCAACAACATCAACCACAACGGTGGACTACATACTTGTGTTTGTGCTGCAGAAGCTACTGAGCCTATTAGTTTTACTAAAGCAAAATCAAAGATTACTAAAGCAAAAATGTTTGTATACAGCGCGCAAGGTTTATGCGCATGTTCCAAGTCTTTTTATCCATTTTTAGTGTATCTCTGTGGCAGAATTACATCGCCACATACTGGTCTGGCATGTATACTACATTGTTTTGAGTTGGTTTCAGTGGTTTCATGTGTACGCAGATATTTATTGAGATGACACCGTGTTTACAGAATTTTAGTCTTTTTTGAATGAGAAAAAAAAAGATTGGAAAGGGAAAGCTCTTGCTTCGTGTGGAGGTGGCTTTAGTCTTGTATTGTGTCACACTGCTTTTCTGAGCCCTTTATCCTGGTTTTGATCTTTGCCTGGTTGCCTGGTTGCCCGGTTATCCCGTTTGTCTGAATTTCTGCCTTGTTGGAATTGTTTGGACTGATTGCTCTGTGTTAATGACCTTATGCCTGTTTCTGGATTACAGTTTTGGATTACTCTTAAATAAACTGTATTTGGATCCTCAATCTTTGAGTTCCTGTGCAGATAGTGACAGGAGACTAAGCCACTATGGATCCAGCAGTTCAACTTTGCAGCAAGTTAATAGATCAATCAAGGACCACACCCGAGATTTTCTGAACCTGGCTAATCTCACAGCCTTTCCTGACTTTGATCTCATTGGCTTTATTTGTTATGGACTCAATGAATTCTACAAATCTAGTCTCATTCGTGATGGTCCTTGAGGGTCGCCAATTCTATTTTTGGACTATGCACTTTGTTGAGTGGGTCCTCCTTCACTGTTGGGGAAGTTGAGTACGATGTTTCCCCTACACATTTTTTTGAGGAGGGGCACCACACACCAAGCTCCTGTGGCCATGGAGCTTGGCCCACCATGGTCACCAGCAGGTCCTGTTTTAATAGTTTGCTAGTCCTGTGCTTTCTGCACCTTCCTGTCCTGTGATTCCCAAACCAGAGCCTGTTCACAACAGACAAGAGCCTCTCCACAAGATGGCCGCCAGCCCAGAGCCCCTCCTCAAGATGGCCGCCACGCCAGAGTCTCCAGTCATCATGGACATAATGCCTGAGTCCACACCAGTGTTTCCAGTCATCATGAACATTGCACTTGAAGCTAGTAAGGCAGTCCCCCACCTTCTACTGTCCTTCCAGTAATGGTGGTCCTGCACTCTTTGTACAGTGGGGGAAATATTTATTTGATACCCTGATGATTTTGTAAGTTTGCCCACTTACAAAAAATGAAGGGTCTGCAATTTTTATGGTAGGTTTATTTTAACAGATAGAGACGGAATACCAACCAAAAAATCCAGAAAAAAACACATTATTTAAAGGTGAGAAATTGATTTGCAAACATGACTTAGTACTTGTTGCAGAAACCCTTGTTGGCAAGCACAGAGGTAAGATGTTTTTTGTAGTTGGTCACCAGGTTTGCACACATCTCAGGAGGGATTTTGGTCCACTCCTCTTTACAGATCCTCTCTAAATCCTTAAAGGTTTCTTGGATACCATTCGACAACTCGAAGTTTCAGCTCCCTCCACAGATTGTCTATAGGATTGAGGTCTGGAGACGGGCTAGGCCACTCCATGACCTTAACGTGCTTCTTCTTGAGCCACTCCTTTGTTGCCTTGTTGGTATGTTTTGGGTCATTGTCATGCTGGAAGACCCATCCATGACCCATCTTCAGTGTTCTGGCTGAGGGATTTTACAGTACATGGCCCGTCCATTTGCCCCTCAATGCGGTGAAGTCATCCTGTACCCTTAGCAGAAAAACAGCCCCAAAGCATAATGTTTCCACCTTCGTGCTTGACTGTAGGGATGGTGTTCTTGGGGTCTTGTAGCCCATTCCAGCCTTGTGCAGATCTACAATCTTGTCTCCGACATACTTTGATAGCTCTTTGGTCTTGCCCATGTTGCTGGAAGAGGTTGGAATGGAAGATACAGATTGTGTGGACAGGTGTCTTTTATACACCTAACGAGCTCACATTATGAATAGCTTCTTAAAGTGGCAGGACTAATCTGTGTTTCACATGGGCAAATAACCAATCTGTGGGAGCTAGAATTCTTGCTGGTTGGTAGGTGATCAAATACTTATTTCACTCACTGAAACGCAAATCAATCTCTAACCTTTATATAATGTGCTTTTTTCTGGATTTTTTTTTTCTGGATTTTCTGGAAATCCTGGTGTGAATAGCTCCATAGGGATCTATTGTTTTGATTGTTCAGCATGATTATGCTTTTGATTTTCACTTTCATTGTGAAAAGGCCTTTATCTGTTGCAAGTATTGGATCAATGGTGTTGGTGATTACATTTGACATGTAATTACACCTGTCCAAAAACTATTTCTGTTATCAAGAAAGCATGCATTCATTTCCACAGAGTTGCTTTAAGACGAAATCCGTGTTTTTGAAGTTTTCTGTGACAAAGCATAAACATATGTTATATTAAGTAAAAAAATTAAAGTAATGCCAAATACAAAAGTCTCATAAACCCGGAATGAGTCCATGTATGTGCTGTTTTGTCAATAATTTAACGGGATTTCTGATTTCTGATTTTTGAGTGTTTAGCTTTCATCTTGAGCAGGAACTAAGTATAGATAAAACAGTAATGAGTCTGTTCACGTACAAAACAGTCAGTGAGGGGCCAACAAATGTCTGACTTTTGAGTAAATCCTTGAATTGATGAATTATCCACTTCATGTCTTGGAATACTTAAGAATTCAAAGAAGTAAGTTCAATGTTCAGAAAAGGTACAATTATCTAGTTCAGGGTTAAATCGATGCTTAAAGTAAATCCAATGGCTTTTTCTTAAGTCACATGCAGCAAAACTTTTCACTTATATCTTGGTTTTGTGCCAAATCAGACTAAGTGCCATTCACTTACTATTCCATATCCCCCATTTAATTTTATTTTTGGCCCTTTTTGCCACTTTTATTGAGAGCACCATAGACAGGACATGGAATTTTCCAGAGGAACATTTTATTGTTGTGCACAAAAACACGTGCGTACGCCTCTCTTCCAGATGTGACATTTATAAATTGCAAATGATCTTGAAATTGTGCGCAGCTGACTGGTGTCAGATCTCCACCTTGTAAACACCCCTAATTAATATCATTACCATATAAAAGAGCACACGCCAATATCCAATTTTTTATGCTTGAGAATGACGAGTGCAAAGAAAAAAAACTTTACTGAGTCTGAAATTGAAGTCCTGCTGGCGGAGGTAGAGGTTCGTGCGGGGGACGCTTTTTATTTAATAATGTGTAATTATTCTGTGTTGTTCTATTTTTTTCAATTGACTATTATCAAAATGACTACTTCTAGAAATAACAGAAATAATAATAATAATAATAATAATAGTAATTATAAAACAATTAGGTTTCCAAAAGTAAGAATAAACTACGAATTCAAGTAAAATTTTCATCTTATAAAAAGTGAGCCATCCTACTTTTAAAATCACTTGCTATGACAACTAATAAAACTTTTAATATCATGAAATTCTTGCAAAACTTTAAAGAAACATTATTGAAAGAAAAATTGGACATTTCATATCATAATAACATTAATTATTACACGATTATGGTCTCCAGTCTGAAAAAAACCTGCATGTGATTTGGCATTTCTTTATATTTACACAGTTTACTAATGCTGCTCAAATGTGCCATTAATGTACTGACACAAAAATATATAGTGTATTTTATACAAATACAACGGATGTAAATGAAAAAAACTAAGTTGAAGGCTGATGTCTCTATTCATTTCACAGAAGCAAAGCAGCAGATGTTATAAATAAAAACGGTTAACAATGTTATTGAATAGAATATATTAAAACCGTTATTGCACGACATAGGCCTATTCTTATAGGCTACACAGACAAAACAGTCGGAGATGCGTTTTACGCATTAGTAGTAAATCAATGGGGGAAGAGCAAGGGCTATTGGGAAGGTTAATTGGCAAAGGGAAATAATTGGCCATTGAGCTTAATTTGTCTGAAAAAAACTATTGGTAGGTAATTTGCATTTTTTCAGACTTATCATAGTGTTTTATGTCATTTAAAGCTGAAGATTCCTTTTCATACCTCTAGGACTGCAGTTCACCATTACAGTCTTATATCCACAGCCAGTTCAATATGGGCTGGTATACAGATGTGATCATAACCATAAATGATGCAATTATACTTAAATGGACGTATGGACAATTTCATGGTCATAAAACAACATGTATAGGAAAACATATTCACCACAGTTGTTCATCTGTATGTGAGTGTGTATGTGCATGTATTTTAACTTATCAAATCTGTTCTTAGAGATGTTACCTTCCAGACAAGCTCTCCAAGGTTAATTTGTCTTCCTCGTTTGAAATGTACACAGATGTACTCAATCACATCAATTTCTTTAACTGACTCACTACTCCTGCATTCCTAATGAATGCTTTGAGCTTCAGTTTGGTGGTGAATAAAGGTTGCAGACCTCACCAGATTTTGTGAGTGTTTACCTTTCACTGTGAACAGGAACTAAGTACAACGCAGAGAAAACTGTAATGAGTCTGTACGAAACAATCTTGTGTCAGTGTGGTGCCAACAAAAGTTTTTAAAGTAACTCCTTGAATTGGTGAATTATCCACTTCATGTCTTGAAATGCTTCAAAATTCAAAGAAGTCATTTCAATGTTCAGAAAAGGTACTCTTGTCTAATTCAGGGTTAAACTGATGCTTAAAGTAAATCCAATGTTTTATTTTTTATTTCTTATTTAATTCGCAGGCAGAAAAACTTTTCACTTATTCTTTGGTTTTGTGACAAATCAGACTAAGTGCCATTTACTTCCCATTTCATACCCCCTATCTCATTTTATTTTTGGCCCTTTTTGTGGCTTTTATTGAGAGCACAATAGACAGGACATGAAATTGTCCAGAGGAACATTTTATTGGTCAGAGAATGCCTCTTTCATAGCACACATATGGAGTTCTCAGTTATGCTTCTGTGAACTACCCACTTAGTCTCAGATGTATTTTGTAAAACTGAAAAAAATATATATATGGACACGGCAAATAAAAATAGACACAAATGGGACAATTGTTAGCATACAGTACGAGAATATAGAGGTAAAAGTTGAATTAATGTGATTGCATACTTAAGCTAATTTACATGAGAAATGTTTGAATTTAAATTGAAACCTCTTGACATTTAATTGACGTTGAAACCTTGGCAAATTTCTTGATTTTTAGATCTCTTCTGAAACTTGGGAAACCCGTGATATGTTTTTGACCGTGGCACGTTTTTATTACGTTGGTACAGGCATGTATTGCTGCGTTTTTATTGCGTTGCTTCAGGCACGTATTGTGGCGGTTCAGAATTCAAATGTCTGGGGAGTGTCGCTAAAAGGTGAATAATTGATTTGTTAAATCAAATAAAAATTAGTGTGTCAGATTGGTCGAGATGCTACAGGTTACTGCTCTATTGTGTTGGAAAATAACATACCCCCTACACCAAACCCAACCCTAAATGTACCTGATAGTGTTAATGAATGCAAAAGTGATATAATAACGCATTCATTCATGCAACATGCTATTTTAACTTCCTTATAGACAGATTTGAGATGTTTTGTCGAACCGTAGTTTCACAGGATTTGTACTGGAGCACTTCACCTCACAGGTGCAATGCCGTATCACGTGAGATACAGAGCAAACCAACTGAGTTAGAAAACCCATACATATGAAGTTGTATGTGACGCTAACATTCCAAAATATCAGTTTTTAAATTTTGCAGCACGGTAAAATTGTTTTGAATTGATAATATAATATTCTGCAAGTAATTGTGTGAAAATTATGCTTTACTGTATTAATTGAAACTCTGGCCCTGTAAATGATGCTTTGTGTGGAAAGGAATAAAAGTTGTCTGAGTTTTACTGTGTTCATTTCAACTGGAAACTGCAGCATTTCGAATGTATAGGTATGTTTTTTTGATTTTTGCAGAAATGTAGGTAGAGACACATATTTCCAGTGAGCCTTGGTAGATTTCACCCCTTTGCGGTTTAAGAGGGTGTTTACACAACAATGTTTTCAGCTAAAAATGCATAACTTATGCATTTTGGCCGTTTACATGACAACCACGCTGTGGGGGCCTAAAAATGCAAATGTTTAAAAATAATACTGTTATTGTCTCTAGGCATGCGCAAGTACTTGTCAACCATATTATTAGATCATTTTGACAGCATTGTTGTCATGTACTCAAAACTTTTCAAAAACAGAAAGGAAAAACTTTTCAGTTTTTAGTACATTGTTGACGTGTAAACGTACCCTGAGAGAAACAGCTGAGATATTACAGAGAAGAGAGGGGAACACGATCAGGAATCAGCACGAATCACACTTAAACATCTGCCACCTATATATAAGCAGCACAGCTCAATGTGCCAGGCCACAGCTCCAACCTTTTCTCTGTTTGGCTTTTGCCAAGATAAACCCTCAAATGATTCCAGCATGTCTATGACTACAGGTGTCTGTTGCAGATGTCTGTAGTTTTCCTCAGCGAGAACATCTCAATTACCAGGTCTCAGATAATCCCCCAATATTCTGATGATTAGGTCAAGCTAATAGGTTTTAGCACCACACAGACGCTTTCGCATCAGGATTTAGTTTCTCCTGCCCCTCTCTGCTGTAACGTTAAGGCTGAAAGAAGGATATTTATATTCATACTCTTTTACTCAAATCCTGTTAGTCCTAGGTTCAGAGGCAAAGAGCTTCACTCTTTAATCATACCCACAGAATTTTCAATTTGAGCACCACTCTCAGAAATACACTAAGTTTTTTTTGCTTCATAGGCTGTAAAGGTTTATATGTAATTTTTCAGAAGATGTTCTGGCACATATAGCACACACAAGAAAAATATAATGCTGTCTGCAGTAATAACAATTAGAAATCAACTAGAACAAGAGCAAGTTTCTTAAAGCACACACAATCACAGAGGAACCCAAGACAGAGCAAAACAAATGGCACGCATTCGGCCTCCTAGAGTGTTTGGGGAGGTCCTTTTCACTGGAACCAGAATGAGACCAATCAGGAGCAGACCAATCAGGATTTCTGCTGGCTTGAGTGCAGGCCACACCTTCTCCTGCACAGACACACTCAGAAATACATACACATATTGCAACAAACCTGAGATGTAACACTGTGCAAGGAGCACGCACACAATGTCCTCAAGTGGGCAATCTGTGTTCATTGTGAGCGTTTTTCTATGAAAAAGCTCCACTCTCGTTTGTCTCCCTTTTCGAGGGTAGAAGGGCAGCCAATGGTTCCCTGTTGCTCAGGACCCACCGCTGCTGAGGCACAGAGGAAAATTAGTTCATGGGGTTCTCAGGTGGACTTTGAGTGCACTGCTTTTCCCTGAGGTATGCATGTACTCTCTGCACTTGTACTGAGCTTGAATTCTCCTCTCTCTGAATTGAGTAAGTCCGCTCTGCAGTTTTGATAGGTTGTCAGGCCCACTGTAGACCTCCCTTAAACTGCCCTTATGGTTGAACCAGTGAATCGCTCCTCTTTTTGGAGTGGCTTTGAGTGCACTGCTTTCCCTGAGATATGAGTGTAATGTACTCCCTTCTCTTGGAAGTTGTACTATGGGGTACTCACGCTGAGGAGCTCTAATCGTGCATAAATGGGTCCCATTCTGTTGTCGAGCAGGCATTGCTCCCCTTAAAAATAAGGGTATTGCAAGGGCCTACAACTCCCACAAACCTCTTTAGCAGGCTCCTTTGAGCCTAGCTGTATGGGACCATCACTCTCCCTATATACTGAGGAATGAGATTCAGAGTGTCAAGGAGCTCTGTGTGCAGTTATATCAGGTTAAAAGGCTTTCCTTCTGCTCCCCTGCAAGACTGCCCTTTCTGTTTGAGCTTGGCAGTGTTCCCCTCACTGCAGGAGGATTTACCTATAAGCCTACTGCTCCCAAAGCAAACATCTGAGTTCTCTTCTCGATCTGAGAGCCTAGGACTCCATTCCTGGAACTCCACTTGCAGTCAAGGCTGCCCATTTTAGTTTGGCAGTGCTCCCCTCACTGCGGGACGGTCACCCATGAGCCTGCCACTCATGGATGGAACATGTCAGTTCTCTTCTCGATCCGAATCAAGCTTGGCAGTGCTCCCCTCACTCTAGAGGATCACCTATGAGCACGCTGCTCCTAGGATAAGTATCTGAGTCCCCCTCTCATTTCCGAGAGTCGAGTCCATGGAGCTCCATGAGGCAGCCATATCAGGTTGTTAGGCCATCTTTTGCCTCCCTGTTAGGCTGCTCTTATGGTTGAGCTTAGCAGTGTTCCCCTCACTCTAGAGGGACGCATATGAGCATGCTGCTCCCAAGGTGAGCGTCTGAGTTCCCCTCTCATTTCTGAGAGTTAAGTCCTCCACTCCCTGGAGCTCTGTGAGGCAGACATACTAGGTTATTAGGCCATCTCTGCCTCCCTGTTAGGCTGATCTTTTGGTTGAGCTTGGCAGTTCTCCCCTCATACTGGAGGGTTGTCTGTGAGCATGCCGCTTCCAGCTTTAGCGTCTGAGTTCCCCTCTATTTTCTGAGGGGTGAGTCCTCTGCTCCCTGGAGCTACACGAGGCAACCATACCAGATGGATTAAGGCCTCCTGTGTGGCCTCCCTGATGACTTCCTCAGTGTTTGAGCTTGACATTGCTCCCCTTATTACAGGGTCATTTTGAGCACGCTGCTCCCTGGAGCTCCCATCCCATCCCACTGCCCTTATGGTTGAGCTGGCGGTACTACCCTCAATTGGATGGTCTACTATGATATGCCACTCCTGGAGCCCCATCATGCACCCTTCTGAGCATGTGAATTCTCCTCTCATTCTGAGAGTTGAGTGCTCTGTTTTTTTAGGCCTGTGAAGCAGTCATATCAGGTTGTTGGGCCGTCCTTTTGGCCCTCCTGATGCACACTACTCTCAGGAGTCGTGTTATGTGCATGGTTGAGTATGTGAGTCCTCCTCTTACTCAAAGAGTGGAGAACTCCACTCCCTAGAGCTCCATGATGCAGTAATACCAGGTTGCTATGCCTCTTCATGGCCTCTATAATAGCACTAAGTGCTTTCTAAAATCCATGTTTATGGTAAGTGTGCATGCTGAGCATCCTGTGCACTTTCAAAAATCAATTTTGGTAAGGGTCACGCGCGGCCAGCTTCATATAATTTCTCCAAGTTGGTCAGACCCCGGTTCTCACCTTGGGTTCCTCTCTAGGTATGTATCCTTAGTGATACCATAACAAATGGTTCCCATCTTATGGGAAGTCTCCGCCTCAGGTACATTGGAGGTGTGTTGTGCCGGTCCCTTGCACTTGTCAGTGTTCTGAGACTCTGCCTCTGGCAGACAGGTGTGGCTAACAACATCAACAAAAAAAAACATCCTACCCGGACTAACTCACTTCAGGATGACAGGGGACACAGCCTCGACACCTGCTGCATAAGCTCGAGGACCCATACCTTGCTATAGCCTACATCACCACAGCGCACCACCTCGGACAACAACGTTCGAAAGGGGGGAATTTGCAGCGTCTGGACCACCCAAACACACAATATATATTTTGTTAGCTAGATTTAACAAATTTAATTGATGCATTAAGTATCAGTTACACCTTTTTACAAGGTGTGTTTGAACTCAGAATCTGATGTATCCCTCAGGTTTAGATCTGCTGAATATGCAAAGTGTTCCATAAAATTCATTCTTTATGCCTCTTTCTGTACTGAGTTAAACTTTAACCCTTTCCTATACCAACTGTATGTGTGTGTGTGTGTGTGTATGTGTATGTTAGACCAGTTTATGTGTTTATGTAGTATGTTGGACTAGTTTAAGTGTTTATGTAGTTAATAAAACCTTACTTGTATCACACTTGACGTGTTCATTGTTTGCTCATAAACGGAGTCACTAATCATGCAGATTTACGCTACAAGCTTTGTAGAATTGTACAGTAAGAAAGTTATTTCCCTTAACCAGGAAATTAACGTTCTTAGAATTGACAAGACAGTTGACCCTGAGAGGTCAACTAAATATCTACAGCGAATCTAAAATATGAATAGTTAATTATAACTAGTTATGGTTAGTTATTCATGTTTCACATGAGCTGATTCGCTACAGTACATAGAGAAATGTTTTGGCATAAAACAAAAATTCTCAACTGAATAATTATTCAACATAAAACAGTAATATTGAAGTGATGCTGTTAAATCTTAATTTAATTTGCTGATCTGTAAAATAAAACTACTCATAAAGTGTCTTTATTATTGTTCACAGTTAATGTTCAGTTAAGATGACTTATTTAAGTTTATATTAATCAGCTGTCTAGCCAAGACCATTTTTTTTCTCTTAGTGTTGTCAACTTTAATAGTACAGTTATAAAATCTAGAGACCTCTGGTAAATGAAATGAGTGCTGTTGTTTTACTCAAATATTAGTTCTGTCAGGACCACTATCGTCAAAATGATAGATACTTAGCATAAAGTTTGGTTTGGCGGTATGGTTCTGTTCTGGGCAAAAACATCCCTGCCCATGCATGCAGCCTGTCATGAATGAGCAGGGAGAGCAGCAATAATAACCCCCCTAGGGTTAACAGAACAGAACAAGGCAGATATCATTAATGTACTTAATGATATTTAAGTGTAACACTTTATTCAAGATAAAGGAGTCTGATTAGCAAGGAATATCAGAAAGCCAATTCCTGACTGTGGCGAAAGGAGGAGCTGGGGATGGAGGTGGGTAATTTGCTCCGGAGCTGCTGAATAATACTGAATAGAGCTTATATAGGAATGCCGCGATAGGTGTCGTATTCCTATAGGTAGATGAGAATCAGCTGATGCAAGCTTGACGCACGTGACCTGCCAGAACTAACGCTTAATTTATCAAAACAGTATTAAGTTAAATCTGGCCTTTATTATAAGAGCTAAGAAAACAATACAAGTAGTAATACAATAAAATTTAAAAAAAGAAAGAAATCATAAGACAACTTTTTGGCTTGCAGGCTGAACATTTTCTTATTACTATCACTCACTATGCATCACTGAAGTCAAACCTAGCGGGGGAATGTTTTTGATTCTGAATGTGGATGTGCATAAGATTTCAGAGCAAGGAGAAGGTTGTTAATGAATAATGACTTACATTTCAGTCTCACACAAAGCTGGCATATGACTTTAGAAGACTTGGACTGTAGCACATGTGTAATATGTACTTTTACGGTGTTTTATGCTGTTTTTCTGTCCTTTTTAAACCTTGGCCATCGTGGAATTGTCATTATATGAAAAAGAGCAACGTAAAGATTCTTCAGAATCCCTCTTTTAGTGTTAAAGAGTGATTTAGTTCACCCATTCTGTCATCTTTTACTCACCTATATCAATTTCTTTCAGCTGCTGAACACAAAAGAAGATATTTTAAAGAATGTGGGTGACCAAACAGTTGGCGGTAGACCTGATTTCTATAGTATGGAAAAAAATTATTGTTTGTTAACCAACGTGCTTCAAAATATGAAGTGCTCAGCACAAGAAAAAAACTCATAAAGGTTTGGAAAAAGTGGCTGGTGAGAAAATGATGGCATTTCTCATTTGTTGTCATGCGGGTGAATAAATAATGATTGATAAAGATACATTTTCATTTTTTGAGTTCTGTTCTTTTAAATCATGACTGACAGAACCTCAGAGAACTTTAGCGTTCACTTCAAAACTAATTTACTCTCTTTATCATCAAACACCAAGAGCGAATCACACTCATCTGAAGTGCAAATGTATTAGTTCAGGGCAGATCATAGAAGATTTTCTCAATTAGAAACAAGAAGAAACAAACTTGCTGTCTTGTAACAAGCTCACAGCGTCCAAGTCAATTGGCGAACAATGTCTCCCAGGGTGAGAGAGAGGGCCTCGGGGGTGTAGCAGGCGAACGTATTGGATATGACTCCCCCATCACTCTAATCGTTAGTGACAGCACATGCAGCTGCTAATGATCTTTGCTTAATCACATTTAATCAGGTAATAATGATTCAGGGATGAGCTCTGAAACAGCCTAGGCAAGAGATTTGGATGCAATTCCAGACGTGTAATGGATGGGAGGTTTAGCTGAATGCTGGAAGAGGGAGAAAAAAGTATGAGGAGCAATTGAATGTTGTTTTTCCCTACATTGCTGTTTCTCTACGGGTCCTGCAGGGGGAGGGTGCAGCTGATCTCTGTGGGAGATTGCGAGAGGGTTTAGATCATGTTTATTCTGTGGGAGGCAGTCACAGAGGACGTTCAAAAATACCTGAGGTGTGGGAATATTCTTCACAAGATGGTTCTATTGTGTGTCTTATGAGGAGATGAATCAACATTTCATTCTTTCTTTCTTTTCTTTTCCTTTTTGGGGTTTTTTATTTTTGCCTCGGCACAGCTGTCATCGGTTAACATGCAAACCAATTGTAAAAGAAAGAAAGTTACACGGCCAGCAGGAATGGTGAGAAGCATAGGTGTAGGGAAGGGTTTTGAACTGGGTGTGAACTCCCAAGTTTTGTAGATAATGTAGAATGTTTAATAATTGCTCATTAACAGGTTAATATTGATATATAAATAAAGTCAGTAATTAACAGGTTAATATTTATATATAAATAATGTCAGTAATTAAACGTATCTGTCTTCAATCTCATCATAAACCAACACCAGAAAGAATATTATACTGTATACTTTGTTAGAAGCACTCAGTTAGTTCAGGCAGCAACACATGTGTCCAGGTTTCTTTTTGGTGATCAAGGTTGACTAAAGCATATACCTAAAACATACAGTATCGGCAACATTTGTTACCTCATATGGATAATTTTAAGGTACAATTCTCACAATTAACTAACTATTAACTATGCATTTGTCTCAAAAAACTGCAGTTATTAAGTTTAGGCTTGCGGTAGGATTAACTGATCTAAATTATAGCCATGCAGAATAAGGAATTAATGTGTGCTTTACTAATAAACTAATAAAGTACTAATAAACAACCTATCTGCTAAGAAAATGAATGCTAATAAGCAACTAGTTAATAGTGAGAATTGGTCCCTAAACTAAAGTGTTACCTATATTTTAATTGAAAATAAAGTTAGTCGAATGTTGTAATGATAAATAATGGTATGATATGTTGTTAAATAATGTTATAATCACAAAAATTAAACTGGATATTTTAACATTTTACTAACATTTAAAAACAATGTTCCCACAATATTTTATACCCTAAATTTGTCACCTGGGATGATCATTTAATAAGTAATTAAATTATTCACAAGCAGTCAGACTACTGATTATATATTTCAGGTGTATTTAAAAAAAATTGAGTTCCCTTTTTGTCAATCAAATAAACATTAATTATATATAATGAACTTCATATAAATCAAGTACAAATCTCTACAGTTGGCATTTCAAATACAGAATATTAATACCATCTAATTTTGGAAAGAGCCCAAATGTTGTGGGTACGATAATATGTTTGAAAGAAAATTATAATAAAATGGCTTATTTCATAAGCACACTTTTAAATTTCACAACAGAAGCACATCAAATCAATATTCCTTTCATAATAAACACATGAGAGGTTTTCTAAATATACTGCCTAATGTCACAGTCAGTTAGCATCTACAGCTTATATTTTGTATGGTGTCCAGAACATTAATCCTTTGGGATATTAAAAGAAAAAAAATGCTGGCAGCGGACAATATTCATCTATAGAATATATCTGTTATAGCTTTATATTTCACTGATTATGTGCCATGGATATTGTCAGCTCAGGATTTATTCAACACCGCTCTCCTGTCCAATACAGCAGAAAATTAATGCTATCTGTTTTTTTTTGGGGGGGGGGGGTAATCCTGTATGCACAAACAGTGATTTACCAGGGTCAACAAGGATGTGAAAACATATGAGAAAAGACAAACAACATAATATTCCTTTATTGGTGTTTCAAAAATGGTGGCAGCTTTTCCTGAAGATGTGAGACATGGCAACTGCAAAACCAATGAGGTCATTTCTGACCATCGCCTTTCGAGAGACACTGACCCTGGTTCCACACACACACACACACACACACACACACACACACTCTTGTTTGTAATGGGCCTCTGCAATGATCCATGGCATCTGATAATTGTGAGCTCACTGGACCATCGCTAACAGATGGGAGTGGAACCGCACCATTAGCTAATACATGCGGGCTGTCAACCCTCAACCATCAATGGCATGAAAAGTCAAACTGTCATTCTTACAGAGCTCAGATCATATCCATCTGCCATCCAATCTAATACTTATTAAACGCAGATAATGGGATGAAGCTCCTCTGCTCTGCTCTTGAGTTGGTCTTCACTAACCCTGATAGCGTGGACAGGAGTCAGATGTGAGAAATAGACAGATTGCAACATTGCCAAGTCTGTGGTTTTACTGCGGAATTGGGCTACTTTTACACTTTTACACAAGCGATCACCTCCCAAAATGCTATTTCAAGAGAGGGAACCCCCGACGGGAGGGAAAACTGCTGAAAAAAATGTGATCGGGCTAGTTATGAATGCTATTTGGGCTGGTTTTGTTTTGCAGACCTGGCAACCTTTACAGACTGACATTTTAGTATAGTAGTTATAATTTGTGAATGAATGATTATTTTCAGTTCAGAATTGTTTTAATTTTACCACTTGCTCCAGTTCACAAAACCAGTCTGCAAATCTGTATTTGCAAATCAGTTCGCTGTGGTTCTCGAGTTCAACTCAATGATCTGGAAAGTACTCCCTTACCAAAAAGTAGTATACTTCAAGTTTATTTTAAGTATACTTAAGTAAAGTTCAATTATATTTTTAAGTATACTTTATGTAGCAAGTATACAAATATCAGTGTACTAGTAGTATACTTGTAAGTGTACTATTTCAATACTCCTTGGGACTAAATTGTCCCACTTTCTAGTATATAAATGTATACTTTTAAGTATACTTTAAGTATAACAGTAGTAAACTTTAAGTACACAACTAGTTTACAACAATATTTTTAGCTTGTACTGCAACTATAATAAAAGTGAACTTATATGAATACTGATAGTTTTCTAATTAAATACTTGTAGTAGCATTTATAGTACACTTTGAAGTATAGTCTTAGTAAACTACTAGTTTAGTAGTTTTATACTGCAAGTATACTTGTAAGTTTTCTTTAAGTGAACTTTACATCATACTTTAAGTATACTACTATGTCCCTATTTAGGTATTAATTTGTATATATTTTGTTATATACATATCTGAACATACAAAACACCAAAAGAAAGAACAGGGCATCTGCTTGTAAACAAAAACATTTGATTCTAGCTTCATGCATTCTTTTTGTTAAACACTTGAATGTGGGTAAGTTTCATAAATAATAATAAAAAATAAAAGAAATAAACAACATTTTGAACAAAAAGCTGAAAAAAAGACTAGGAATTGAATTTAGAACGATAATCAAAACGTAGATAGAGTCGATCAACACCCCAAAGCTTGACAGTCATTATTACCTCTTCATTGGTGGACATTGCATCAACTTTACACAGTTTTGATGCTGTTTTATGTCTGATGATCGTGTTAAATTACATGTGGAAGCATCTGTTGTTTCGGTTGTTTCGGTTTCTTCTTCACTTTTTTGGAAATTCTGTACAGAAAATGTCTACTAGCGCCCCCTACAGTATAACGACGAAAACACGGATTCTAGGAACAAGTACAGCTCAAATATATTTTGACTTTTTCTAAGTAGACTATAAGTCAAGTATACTTAAATGTAATTTTAAGTATATTTCTGAGAAGTAAATTAAGCCCATTTCTGAGAAGTACATAAAAAGTAAAAAGCATAAAAAGTAGACTAAACTTTTGTTTAAAAGAAGTATACTAATAGCACACTTGAATAAACTTATTTTTCGTAAGGGCTGGAGCACTGGAGTAAAGGTTATCAGTGAAGCACAACTTAAATTTCGATCTGTTTGTCTCACAAAGCTGTCATGTGACTTACAAGACTTGGAATAAAGCATATGGGTCCATATTTTTTCAAGAGTAAAATCATTTTCATTCTTGGGTGAATTACTGCATTAATGGTGCCATCTCACTGCTGCTAATGCTGAACCAGAACCTTCTTTTCTTTAGTGATTCCCGGTGTATTGATGGAAAAGGGCTAAGGCTGAGCCTTTACATCTGCCTACTGACTGATCTTAGGGTGCTTTGGTTCTACTGCTTAGTCCGAGTTTGATTGTTTCCCCTACCCATGCTGGAATGTGTTCTGAAATCGAATACTCCCCTACTATATTGTATGCGAAAAAGAGTATGCCAAAATTGTAGTATGTCCGAATTCATAGTTTTCAAAAAACAGTAGGTGAAAAGCATGACCTGCTACTTCCATCAAGATTCTGAAGTGTGCATTCAACACTTTACTATCCCACCTCGGGAGAGGATTTATGAATGGGAAGAGACATGACTGATGCTGGTAGATCATGTGATAGTGACAACATGGTGGATGCAGTATGTCTGAATTTCATTACCCATGTTCATACTCTATATAACATGTTTTTTTAACACCAAGTAAGTTAAGATTCAAATGTAGTACCTATTCAGACAATATGTGATTTCAGAAGCATTGACTGTATTTTGTGTTTGATTCTGAACCGCAGTCCGCTTGCATTGTCAAAGTGGTAGTTATGTACACCTGTTGCTAGCAAGAACAACACAGTAAGCGGTAAAATGCATAGCATTGCTCGTCTCTCTTTTGTACTTTGTTTTTTTTACCTTTGATTTTGTTTCCAAAGCATCAACACATATCAGCCGTTGTGTCTGTCTGCCTTGAATGTACTGAACATTTTCTAAATAACACATTTTTACTGAAGGCAAGCAGAAATGAGATACCCTTGACCTGCAATGCATCATGCTTGTCAGGAAAGAGAGTGAGAACAAACGCAAAACATTTTTTTATCGAATCATATGTCATCAATGGCTGTTCATTTTCAAGATGTTCTTTGATTGTACTCAAATCAGTGTTGAATCGCACTAGAATTCACATGAACCACAGGGGGGGGGGGGGGGGGGTGTTTGCATCATCCAAACAAACTGAACTCAAGTGAACACGGCTGCAAACCAAAAGTGCTCATGTGAAAGCCAACATTCCCTCATACTGCTATTACTTAATTATTTAAAAATGATCTCATAAATGTAAATCTCAGAACCTGCTGCAGTGTGGAAGGTTAAAAACTCATTGCGAGCTAAATACAGAGTAAATGGTGACTTTAATACTGATGCAGTACTTCTTTTTTTACTTCTTCTTTTATGGAGCACAGAGAAGGAAGCTAAAGGCTCCTGCCCTTCAGTACGACTGATACCAATGGCTTGGCTGCATGCGGTGGTTGGTTGAGCCGAATCAGACACAATGGCAGCCCTGAGGGTCCCGATGCAGAGGTTACAGAGAAATGAGTCCCTGACCATACTGGCTTATCAGCTACCAGCTTTTATTTTTCATAAATGAGGGATTAATTATTGCCCCCAGAAGAGCATAGTCTGCACTGTGTAGATAAATCAGACTGTTTCCCCACAGGGCAGTGCAGAAATTAGGGGGAAAGGGCAGATTCAGGGTTGTAAAGAGAGTGAGAGAGTAACTTTTTTTTTTCACACAACACCAACACAACTCCACGACCATCACATGATTCAGAAAATGAAAGCAAACACTCAAATGTGATTTTGCATGATTGCCTATAATGTGGCCATGTTTTCAACTTTTTATGCTTTTGTTCTATTAAAGTTTTTTCTCTTATTAAATTTTGGCAGAGCAAAAGCTTAAAATGTTTGTTCACTTAATCAGCTAGTTTTTTTCTCAGTTAAGTTAATTGCTGTGCAGGGGATACTATGTAAAGGTAGTGGTACAAAACAAAACTGTGATTAAAATAGGCTTTGCTTCTGCAGAGATTTTCTTTTAAAAGAAAGGAAATATGCATGTGGATAGTGTAGCTCATGAAAAAGCATCTACGCTTTGTCCTTGACCTGTGCTGTAATACTCATGAATATCTCATGGCAAAAATATGCACAAGGATAAAAACTACTGATGTACTTTTGCATGCAACATGGATTTGAAAATACTTGAACCCACAGATGTAATTGCACTTTTGTGTTTGGGAAACCAAGAAATGGGGGAAGGAGATGTGAATATAGCATAAATGTAAGGGAAAAGATGTGTATTTACTGCTAAATTGTAAATTGTAACATACAAGTTTAGGATGTGCAGGACAATACCATCCAATATACCATTAAGGAAATACATGAAAACATTTGCTGCAAAATGTTTAGCAAAATATGATTTGTATTTATATACTATTACGTACAATTTATTTTATATATTTTTTAATAATTTATTATTCATTATTAATTATTATAACAAAAATGTTGTTAATTATTGTAACAAAATTATTGTTTTTAAGATGTCATAAATGTAATATGCAATTTTTTTGTAAGTTATTAATTTTGACCATTTAATAAACCACGCAAATCAAATAGCAGAATCAAAGTCAACATCTGAATTGCATTATATACTGTGATTCTCTGAGAGACAAATTTATTATTGATAATAGACTTTGAAATAAACAATTCTTCCAGCTACTAATGTTAAGCCATTGACCATTGCCAAGCAGCATAAAAACTTGCCGCATTAATATAAAATGTGAGCTTCAAATGCAACTCATCCAATTAAAATGTAAAGTTGGAACTCTTTATCAAATAATACTGTCTAAAGGACAAACTTATAACCACATATCCACACATATTCTCACACACATACAAACACAGACCCAAAAACATCTACTTCGCCCATGCCACAGAGATCAAAGCCTTCTTATTATCCTCTCTCCCTCTCTTTCAGTATCTCTCTGCAGGACTCTATAACTCTCAGTAGGCATTTCAGCATTTCAAAGAGCAGCTGTTGGCCCATCTTTCTCCACTTCATCCCTCTGCCATACCTGGAGAATTTTGCATCTTTGGGCTCCGTCTCACATGTGCAAATCAAGCCAGCCGCAGCAACACTACTGAATCCTGTCTGATTTCATTTGGCTGTGACAGACGCGTTGCTCCCAGATTATTGGTCTCATGCAAGCGTGGGCCTCCAATCTTCTTCAGAACTGCACGTATGATGCTAACATGCGTATTTGAGGTCCGTTGATGGCATTCGAGTTAGCCAATGAGGCGAGGTGCAAATGAGAACTGTCCTGAAAGTGCCAGCCAGATCTTTTCCAGAGATGGAAGTGTCATAATTACATTGTGATTTGCAAATGAACTCTTATTTCACTCTGCCGGTAGTGGGAGGTCAATTCATGGATGGCCATGAGCTTCTCAGCTGGAGGTCATATCAAAATTCTCCCTTTTATCCCATGTGGATAACATGTGCTACATGCATGAATAATGTGTGCTTATTTGTTTCAAAGAAAATAAAGTAGTAGCGAGTGAACACCTAACACTGGGGAATCAGGCCTCAGAATTCCAGTTCCTGCTCATTAGCTCCCTTAGTGGTACGAGACATGAAACAAAAAGGGCCTAACCAGTTCTCAACGGGTGTTTATTAGGGGCTCATTAGCATTTCTATATTCTCGCTGACCTCAAACGTCGGAATCGTGCTTGAACTGTAGGGTGAGGAATCTATGCAGCAAATTGCAGGCTCACAGCAATGTCTTCGGATAGCTCAGAATTCCCAGTTTCTGAGAAATTATCATCATGAAAAACTCGCAATCATGTACTTAATGGAAGGAATAATTAATCAGAGACCCCAAATTAGAGCTAAAAGTATGACTGGGAAATGAAGAGGTCTCCCTCCGCAATACTCCACAGAAGGTGAATGAATTATTCAAATGTGGCATGCGTGATAGATAATTTGCTGCAGGCCATCTCTGTAAACAGCTTGCAAGGGGCTCAGAGCAGAACATTCTGTTATGTAAAAAAGCATAATGGAGCCGATTCAGAAAAATTTACTTTCAGGCTACGGGTTTCTATGAGGTTTAAGTTGTTTTCACACTTAGTTTTATTGCTTGGTCTGAAGAAAAGTTCGGTTTTACCTTCTTTCTCCCAGTATTTTGTTTTCACATTGTATCCGAACCACAGTATGATTGAGTATTAAATTGCTTCTGTCAATAGGTACTCCAAAGGAGAACATGCCAATTTTATTATAAGTCACTGAAGTATTTATGCCTTTGGACTTACCTCTTGCACCGAACAGCACTTGCGTATGTATGCTGATGGGCAGAACGTGCGCTGCTCTCCGTAGACAATTGCACACCATACAGGAGTTCACATTAGCTAGTCTGCACCAAACCTTCTAGTATGAAAGTGTCTTTAAGACTCACCCAACTACATTCTGTTTATTTTCTTTAATTTTGTTCTATTTTGCAAGCAGACCACTAATGCTTTGCTGTGTTCCTGGAGGAGCTGAGCAGTACCAGAGCACTTCAGAGTAATTTGGTTCCACCTGAGGAGACTCACATGCTTGTGCAAACACAGAATCAATATTAATCAACTCGGAGGGGAGACAGGCTTTAGTTGTTGTTTTTTTAAGTGGATGCTGCAGCCAGGCATGGAGATAATATTTCAGCACAAATGTAAGGCCAGCTACTGCAGTGGTCAAGATCATTTCTCTTTCTCCAGTTACTCTAACAAAACTAATAAAACTAACAACTTAAGGAAAATCTCTCTCTTTCTCTGGCTCATGCAACACACATGCACGGGTTGTCAGAATTGAATTGATCATGCATTTTATATTCTAGTTCAATTCATTGAATTTGAATTTAATGTGAATTGAAAAACAGGATGTACTTTACTGTAAAACTGTAATTTGAATAAAGATGTAAATTCCTGGTTTTAATTGTTGTTTTTCAGAACTCATAAACATGTTATCATGCACACAATAAATGGGCTATGTTAACATATTGTAACTTATACAAAATCAATGTGATTCATGAGTATTGATCTTATGTCTAATTAGTTGTGAAAATATTACATATCAAGGAATAATTTAGCATGATTAGTCTAAAAGCTAAAAGTCATTAGCTATAGGTATGTTTACATGTACCTAAATAATCCGTTAGTGATCGAATCGATGGCTCAATCGGATTGAAAAGCCTTTGTGTAAACTCCTCAATTAGATCTGAATGAAATTTCAAATGGGTTGAACGTTTTGTAGACCTGAAATAATCCAATCAATAGAAAAAGAAAAAAAAAGCATCTAAACGCTTGAATAGCAATATTTTCTTAGTCGGTTTCAAAAACACTTTGTGCAGTGCCATGATGCAGATGTTTACCAAAGCCCTTTTATAATAACATTTCTGTTTACATACATTTTACTTCTTATGAAAGTGCATATGTTTATGTATGTCTTACGAGCTGGTCAGTGGTGGAGGTGACTGAATATTTAATTTAGTTGCTAAGTTTAGGTATGGGGTAGGGTTAAGAGATCTAAAATATGTTGATTCAGAATAACATATTAATAGCATAGTAATATGTGCTTTATAAGTACTAATAAATAGACAATATGTTAGTAATATGCATGTTAATAAGCAGCTAGTTATTAGTAAGAACTGGTCCTCATAAAAGTGTTACCTAGTGTGCTTATACACAGAACTTTAAGATTTTGTACCATACCTACTGTATGAATATTCAGTATTCAACATTCCGATTCAACATCCTGTTGCCTTATTGTCTTACTATTTTTTATTTGCCCCGTGTTTTGCTATCCTTTATCTTTCTCCCTGCTAGTTTCACTGCCCATTTGCTCAAGACTGTAATTGATGACTGGTTGCCAATCATAATGTTGTCATAATAAAAGACTCAAGGGGCTTTTGTCTCTATACTCTGCCACAGCTCGGCCTCTCAGCCTACATCATACTCACCCTGATCTCAGATCAGCGCTCTCTGAAACGCCATGCAAGCACATTCATTTAGAGCCTCTCATTTGATTACACACATAATCTCCCTCTATGAATTTAGATGGGAAGCAATTGAGTTCCTAAACTGCCTATGAAATCACAATGGTGGCACCATCTGCTAGTAAGTTTTATTGATGGATTATGGATTGTAAGTGATGTGAGTAAATGTTTACATGTGTTTTGACGACAGTCATTCGGGGGAGATAATTAGTTTCAGATGATCACATATGTCACTAAATTGAGATAGTAGAACAATGCTCTCCAGATACCTTTCTGCCCCCCGCTATTATGTTGGAAACAAATGCTAAGTTGTGCAGGGTTTATTTTGATTGACATTTACAGAATTATCTTCTCATAAACGTATATATTGGAAGTCCTTTAACAGATTAGATCACAAATGGATCTTGGAATATCCCTAGAGGCTGTGACTTATATTTGTTCAATAATCCAAGAGAAGCGTTTAGATAGTGAATGTTCCCTGCAGGTTGCTGATGTCAGTGGATGACAGTTAATCTGAAATGTAATTCATTCACTGATATTGTTACGGAGCCGACGAGACGAGAGGCGTGCGGATCCATATGCAAGCTTTTATTAATAAACATGGTCAAAAAACACAGGCAAGGTCGAACAACAGCAAAAAGGTATGGCACAGGCAAGACAAAAGAGCAATTCAAAACGGGCTTGAGTCAGACGACAGCGAACGTTATCCAGAAAGCTTATCAAGAGAGGTAATCCGTAAACGTGAGCAATAGTCCAGGCGAGGGGCAAACACAGTCCGAAACAAGGCAAAAGGTAAATCCAAGATACGCGGGCAAGAGTCAAAAACCAGGAAATCAGGAAACACAACAAGACTAGACTAAGACTAGAACTGAGAACTGAGAACTAGGAACTAGGACATGGAAATGGCTCCTATCACTAAGAGAACGATAAACGCAGACAGTACTCGGCGACTTGAGCAGGATCTGAGTGGATGTTATATAGTGTGTGTAATAGCATTCAGGTGAGTGTGTGTGATTGGTTACAGCTGTGTGCAATCAGTGCAATGGTTGATGGGAAATGCAATCCAGGGTGATGTAACAGTCTGTGTGGTGTGAGAGTCAGTATAATGGCCACGGACCGGATTCGTTACAGATATATGGACTTACCAAGGCACGTATTTGAGACTTCTTGTTGGGTGTTTCACATTGCATTGAATGTTCATTGAATGCTTATTTTTTCCCTGTTTGGTGCCCTTTCTTTGTTACAGGAAGTACAGTAGACCAATGAATTTGGGTCCAGAGTCTCAGAAAGCACTATAGATATGGACAAGAGAAATGTACTTTCATTTAGAAGTTGAGCTCCCAGAAACTCTTCCAAAAGCCCATTCATGTTTGTCTTAATCATGGGTATAAAAAGCCAGAGAAAGTCAGAAGGAAATAACAATAATTGAGAGAGGGAGTGATTAATGTTTTCATTGTGACTGGATTAGGTAACAGGCAACCTAAAGCTTTCATCAATGATGGCTCTATTGGGTTTGACAAGTATGAAAATATTTTCTCATATCAGACACACTGATCAAATTACAGCAGGATGGGGAGAATCTGAAAGATTGAAAACCTCATTCAGCCAGAGGGGCAATAACCCTCTAAACATTTATCCTGGATGATTCAGCAAGCAGGCACTTTGTAAGTTCCAGTACCCATGGCTCTTTTGCAACATGTTGACAGCCATATTTGAATTCGCAATTACTGACCATTTCTTCATGCTTTTTAACAGGAAATTATAGCAATGAATTACTAGGTACATAAAATTAGTAGGTGATAATTAATGGGTTTTTCTAAACCTTGTGAACACTTTAGAATACGTTTGAAAAGAGGTATTACAGAAAAAAATATATATAGTTAAGTGTAAAAAGAATATACTTAAGAGCGAACTGAATGTAATGTTTTCAGGCAATTCATGCAACTTAATCAAAATCTATAATAGTTCAAATCAATCAGCTGAACTTTAGAGGACTTAAGTTAATCTTTATATGTATTTTTTTTAAATTACATCTACACCTATTTCAACTTAACTAAGCTCAGTTGCTGCCTTAAATGTTTAGGTATATTCAAACTGACTGTACAAGTAATTTCAACTTTAAAAAAAATAGTTGATTCTCAAATAACTTAAAGTTGAAAGGAACTTAAATGAAGTTGAAATTGGCTAAATTATTTTGATGAGTTAGTAATGGAGAAAAACATTTTTACTTTATATTTTGATGGTCCCTTTTGAACATTCTGTTGACAATAAGTCATGATGTTATATTATGTTTTATATATGTTTTCATTATTTTTACATGCATAAATAATTGAATTATATGTGTAATGGAAGGGAGGATTAAACCAGAACGAAACAAATCCCTGTTGGAGTAGCCAACTGCAAAATCAACAGTTTCTTCCCAGTCTTTTAAAAATGTAGAATCCCTTGCCATTCCACCAAAAATCTAGTTATTAAAGTAAAAACAAATTGTCTGTACACAAAGCATGAATGTTTAATAGGATACAGAACATCAGAGTCAGAGCCTTGAGCGACTGGCGCTGGCTTTTGAACCACCTACTGAGAGCATGGAGCTTTGAGAAGTCAACCCAATAAAACAAGCCTGGTTTGCAGTCACACATGTGTCAACACACAGAGTGGCTTGCTGCAAAGGGGGACGTATTCCACTGTATGAGCAGAAAACTCAAGATACACCTCAACTCTGATCTTTGCTGTACATTGGCACTGCATACTTCATAAGCACTTTCAAAGGACAAATACTTCTAAGAACTCCCTTCTTCATCCTAAAGGATGGAAATTATTCACCCAAATATTCACTTATTCTAATTTGTTCACTCTCATGCCATCCCATAGACACAAAAATGTCAAATAATCCATTCAGCCATTTTGAAAGTTGTAAAATAAAGCAGATTATTGTACTTTCCAAGAAAGTACTATTTCAATCTTTCTACGTTCTACTAAAGCCATGTGTTACTTGTTTCTTTGTAATTATTTGTTAAATTTACTAGCAATTTATGGGTGAAAATTGCAAATTCTACACCAATGACAAAAACACCATAAAACAAGTTGAAAAGACATTGGACTTTCATGTTTTATTGAACGTGTTTCCTTTTTGTAGCATCAAAATTGTGCTCGCTGTGAACTTGTATGAAAAATGGCTTCATAAATATTCTTATTTTGTGCTTGATGGAAAAAATACCAATATATGGGTTTGGTATGACATGAGAGTGTATAAACAATGACAGAATTTATTCTATTTATTTTATTTGTCTGTTTTTGAACACATTCATGCCCAAGGGACATCTTCGGATAGATTAATGATTGTGGCTCCCAAAATAGACAAGCCTTTATTATAGTACACAGAGGATTTAAGCTGTCAGCTACTCAAAGATGCATTTTCTCCTCTTTTTTGCCTTCTTCTCGGGTGTTGTGATGCACCACATCGGCTGGTTGGCCTGAGCTCACTGATTATAAAAGAAATCATTTCACATTTGATTTGGTATTTATGAGCGTCACTTTTATTTATTTATTTATTTTGAATAGTGATTGCTGCTTCTTTTTCCCCATCAAATTCGTTGACTCTCTCTCTTTCGGAACTGATTTTATGCTGTTTTCTATCTGTGCGTCTAAAACCTTGCACCTATGGAGTGAATTGTGGGTTCTCAATCAACGTTTCATCTGACACTCATTCAGTAAACCAAGTGCAGAACATGCAACAAAAGCCCAAATCAGCAGCTCTTTTTGTAATTTACCAGCGAGAGCAATCTCCTTCTGCTTTTTACCAGCTCCTGCAGATTTAGCCATGCTGATAGGGGAATAATTCATTTGTACTACAATGTGGTTGAAAATGGAGGGAATCATTTGAAAAGCATTTTCATCATCGCGCGTTTCTTGTCTTAACGACAATGTGCCGAGAGGAGCCCAGATAAATGAACAAACTTGTCACTTAGACTGTAGGACTTCAGCTGCAAGTGAATTTAAAGCAGGACTTCAGCAATTCTCCACTGTGCAGTCATTGACGCTCTGCTGATCTCTTCACATGAGAGCTCCATCTTAATGCTGATCTTTTTTCTCCCGAGAGAGAGAGAGAGAGAGAGAGAGAGAGAGAGAGAGATGGGTCAGTATGGCGTGCTGTGTTGGGACAAAGCTTGGTCAGATCTCTTTCTGATGGAGCTTTGTGTTTGAGTAGTGTTGGGATTCTAGACACTTCAGAGGACAAGTCAGAGTCACATCCCAGAGAACTACTAACTAGTAATGTGTGTGTGTGTGTGTGTGTGTGTGCACTAAACTTTCAATGTGCCTTACAAACGGTTTTATGCAGTTGTTATCAATTTGTTTGGTGTTTTGAATTCAAATGTTTCCTTAATCTTTACCATTTTGAATTAAACTGCTTTAACAGGTCTCTTAAGTGTGAGGTTAGAGCATATTTTGTGTTTCATAATCTAACTTGAGGCATCGCAAGCTTTTGGGTGCTGCATTAAGCATAAAATGCAGTAGTTGTCACTGCAGTTTTCAAAAATACATTATTTTCACCAGCATAATTTCAGAATGTAAGCATCAGTGGGATCATTCATTCATAACACATTTTCATGAATCTTTTATATTCTAAGTAAATTAAAATACCCAGTTCTCTTGCTGTGATTAGAGCATTATTTAAAGGTAACAAAAGACGTTTCTTAGAACATTCAAGTACAAATAACAACATCATAAGGATGTTCTGAAAATGTTGTTCTAAGAAAGTTTTCTCTAAACGGTATGACAACGTATATCAAATATGAATAAGTATTAATACGTATAATTGTAGTGAATACAATCACATCTTATTAAAAAGATAAATCCAAACATTGCCAGCAATGCGAGCCAGTGGCATTTTAAATCATAGCTGACGTAAGGTGGAAATTTTTGAATGTGTGTGTGATTTGAGTTTTAAAGTGGATGGGGATGGTGATCAGTTTTGGGATATTTGTAATTGTTTGTTACTGTACTGAACTCATTGAGAAATTATTAGGTTTAGAGGAAGGGGTCAGTTTATTTTGTGTGCAAAATGTCTAAATAGTGTAATGTAAATAAAATTATTGTGGCTGTTCAAATTGATAATCATACCCCAATATACATATGTGTCATAAGGACAAAACTGTACCCCAAAATGACAATAAAATTCCCATGATCTTCATGTATGTGTATTGATGAAAATAGGATTCCTATTGTCTATGTAGTGTCTTATTAGTGACCATGATTCTGTTTTTTAAGTCCTTTGAGATTGAGTTGTTTTAAAAGTACAATTTCCTACTATTAGATGTTTATTTTGTCTCTTTTTTTAACTGAAGTTGTTCAAACTGCAATCTTACAAACACACAAAACACAAAACAACCAAAAACTCATGTTTGTGCAGATCACAAGCCTCATTTGTGTTGCTGAACATTTGAGACCAAGCTGTTACCCGATTTAGACAGTCCAGACACTCCAGGCCTGACTAATGTGTCCCACTCACAGGCCACACAGGAAATAAAGAGCTAGAGTGCTGGTAATGTGCTTCTGAACAGAAAACGCATTATTTCCAAACACAGTATATGATTATCCTCAGCATGCAAAATGATTGGGCTTTTCTGAAATGTCAGACTAATAGAAAGGCATTACCGAACACATAATTCAACCCATTCAGCTTGAATTATGCACATACACCTTTAGTTTCAGGAATTAATTATTAGACTGAGGTAGAGGTTCTCGACCGGGGGGCCTGGGGCCAAAGAAAACTTCAAAGAGTAGCTCAAGATGACGCAAAATAATTTAAAATAAGGCACAATAAGCATTAAAATATGCTAATATGAAAATATATATGATATATGATAGAATATGATATGATATGATAATAAATCAAGATATTACTCATTTTAATTCACTTAATCAATAAATAAATAAATGAATTAATTAATCGAATAATCATAGACAAACATTTGGATTTTCTGCCCAATACACTGTAATTACCTCAAAGACCAGATGTTAATGAACTGGGCCTATATTCTTCAAGTTTCTAAGAATACTCTCAGAGAGCTCCTAATTTAGCTTAAACATTTCGAACTAGGAATCTTAGCTTAAAAGTGATTCAGGACTGAGAGCAACTCTGAGTGAGGAAAAGACAAAAACATAAATTTTAGTGAGGAGGACAAATTATTTTGAAGAGAGTGATTGGTTGTCCAAAAAGAAAAAGAAAAAACTATATATTTCTGTCAGGACCACTATCGTCAAAGACGATTGACAATTAGCATTCAGTTTGGATTGGCGGTATGGTTCTGTTTTGGGCAAGAACTCCCTGCGCATCCATGCAGCCTAGCATGGATGAGAGCAGGGAGAGCAGCGATAACCCACCCCCCAGGGTAAACAGAACAGAACCAACATAAATGTATGTAATGAATCAGCTCATGGGAAATATGAATAATTAATCATAACTAGTTATAATTAATTATGAATATTTTAGATATTTAGCTGACCTCTCAGGGTCAACTGTCTTGTCAATTCTAAGAACGTTAATTTCCTGGTTAAGGGAAAATAGATACTAAACATGGTAGGGTTATATATATGTAAGCTGACAGGAGTGAGTATTTCGATCATAAGCCTGCATAAAACAGTATACACTCTCAAAGACCAAATACACGATGACAATAATATACCCAATGACCTGAAGGATACACTGTTCATTCAAAGAAAGGTTTTCCAATGAATTACTTAGTAGAAAAGTCAATTTCTACAGTGCATTGTGCCTCTTGCTCTGGAAAATGCAGTGAGCATCTCTGCTCACATTCCTTTAGATCGTAAATGTATCTGGTGTCAGTGTTGTTATGGAACCAGGTGCCTGTTCGGCTTCCTGGGGTGTTACAGAGTATTTGTTAAATCTAGCTAACAAAATATATATTGTGTGTTTGAGTGGTCCAGATGCTACATGTATTACAGATATTGTTAAAGTTCAGTAATTGTATGTACACATTTTAGAATTAGTCTGATTGAAAGGATAATCAGAATGCTGAATCCTGACTGACAGAGGAGGAGCTGGGGATGGAGGAGGGTAATTAGCTATAGAGCAATGCGAAAACTGCTGATAATACTGAGGGACCTTATATATTAATGCTTAGATAGGTGTCGTATTCCTATAGGTAGATGGGGATCAGCTGAGAGTCAGCTGATGCGAGCTTGACTAATGTGACCTGCCAGAACTAATGCTAAGCTTCATATCTTTACTAGGATCTTCTCTTTAATTTTAAGAGGAAACGCCCAGATATTTTCATGAATACGGGACTAAGCCTCTTCTAGTCGACTAAATTTATATTTTATATTTGTTGCCATGTAATTTTTCAAATTCATGTCAAATATTTTAATGGATCTATATATATATATATATATATATATGAGGCATAAATGTTGACAATTTTTAGTCTAAGATGACTTCAAATAGTCCAGCATTTCAGCTCCATTTGTGAAATGTGGTTGACACAATATACAGTAATGTGAAATGGTTAGTCAAACAGAACATATTTTTAGATCCATTGAAAATATTTTGACATGAATTTGAGGAATTACATGGCAACAAAAATAAAATATCTGATATGCTGTATTTGAGTCATTTTTCGTACATTTGACAGTCAGAGAAATTATATTAGACATGTTAATCCAGCCATCCATTTTATGGCTCAAGGTTATAGTTTTATGTTGGGTAATTTCACTGTACTGCTTTACAGTTCAATATGGCATAGCAGTGTACAATTTTCCCCAGCAGTTGTGTATGTATATGTTTGAGGGCTGATTGCAGTGCGGCCGCTGTGAATGATGAGATTTATACAGTATTTACTGGCATCTCAAGGCTTGAATCATATCAGACTTTGGCAGTATTGGAAATATGGCAAACATCTCACATTTTACCATTATGTTACATGGTGTTAAAGATGAATGTCTTGAGCAAAACAGTCCCTCACAATGAGATCTGGCAAAAAAAACTTGGACCTTTCAGCTAAAGAAACAAACTGCATTATATCCCTGGCCACACCTTTGCATGCTAAGACAAGAAACAGGAATGAAAAGCTTTAGGATGTGAAACACATATTCTCTCGTGGGTGCATGTGATGTCCTTCCTTTGATTATTCACGTTCTAACCTTCTTTATTCGGGCTTAGAGGCATTTTCCTATTGTTTCCCTTTAGCATTCTGAGAACACTTTGCTGTAACCTGTAAAGAAACCTTTCTCAGAGATGGATGCAGCACTGATACTGTTATTTTAGGACAGAGAAGTCAAAGTGCTTTTGAGAGCCTTGAATTCGTCCGGCTGTGTACTGTGTCAATTTTTGTAAGCATTCACAAAATCGCTGGCAGATACACTGAATAGAAGGCCAGAAAAAAATGAAATACCATTGCATTAGTTAACAAAACATTGAATTTGAGCCATATTTACAATAAATTTTAACCAAGTTTGACTCATTAGCATGTCAAGCCAAACAAGTGCATTTTAAAAATAAATAGGAATGCTATAGATTGCTTTTTTCCAAGTATTGTAAATTGTGCCTTTAAACAACTGCAGTCAAGGTAGTTGAGGCATTGGAAAAACATGGAAAAACATTCCTCTAACCGATATTTTTGCAGAACTCCAAAGCTGCGCCTATATTATACATACAATTAATTAGTCGCAGTAAATCAACAACAACTTGTATTTATTTTCAGACAAATTTTGATTAAAAGGCAGAGTATCCATTAATAGAGACTTAGTATTGAGCAAAGAATTGCATACAAATATCGTATGACCTCAAAACATGTTCCATGATGCTTTTCTGACATAGTAAACTTGCTCGGTAGCTCACCTGGTACAGCACTGCACTTGCGTTGTGAAGCGCTCGAATAAAAGTCCTGTGAAACTGTGTCCTAGACATGCTAAAAGGAACACAAACATGAAAATGGACATGGTTGCATGATGTTTTTCTTACATTTGTTTTTGTTAACACTATCAGTTAGGTGGTACGTTATTTTTAAATGAGATAGACCAGGGCTGTCCTAACTCAGTCCTGGAGGTCTGGTGTTCTGCAGGGTTTAGCTCCAACTTGCCTTAACACACCTGCCTGGAAGTTTCTAGTATGCCCAGTAAAACCTCAATTAGCTGGTTCAGGTGCGTTTAATTAGGGTTGGAGCTAAACTCTGCAGGACACCAGCCCTTTAGGACCGAGTTTGGACACCCCTGAGATAAACCATTAATCCTTTAGTGCCACTTACTGGACATTTAATTTCAGAACTGTTGCAATATCTACCATAACCAGTGTTATTATTATAATTTTTTTTTTTAAATTTTCAGATTCACATTCATCTGTTTGAATAAAACTGAATGCACGTTTAGTGCCACTTCCTGGACATTTCACTTTGAAAGTGTTGTGAAACGTTCAAGCAACGTAGTATCGTCTTGCAGAAATGTCGCCACAGGCACATTTTCTCAATGAACCTGGGTTGAAAACGTGAGGCTGAGCACTTATTATGATAACTACAAAATTTAGTGTAAAAGACAGGATTACTGTAGCGTTATTCATTGAGTTGGTCAGTGACTCTTCAGCAATGTAACAAATGTCTTTTGTGTACTAAGTGTACAATATTTGTGCTGTCTTTCTTTAAAATAAATATTACTTGGTTTGATATTTTGACATTTAATACAAAAGAATGTACATATTTTTGGCTTAAATAGTTAAAAAATATATATTATTATTTACTCACCCTCATGTCCTTCCAAACTTGAATTTCTTTCTTCTGATATGAATTTTCAATATGAATTTCTTTCTTCTGAGGAACGCAAAAGAAGATAAACTGAAGTATGTTAGTATCCAAACAGGTTTGGTTTCCATTGACGTCCATTGTACACTGAGACATTTCTCAAAATAACTTTAAGTTCCAAAGAAGAAAGAAATACAGTCATACAGGTTTGAAATGGCATAAGGATTTTTTTTTCGAAGAATCATCCGTTTAAGCATCCAAATGCTTTTGGAGCCACTATAACTAACTTCACTTACCTAAAGGCAATGGTTTCATCTGTATCTCACATCCAAACAATGAATAGGGAAGCCTCCAGTCATATTTGCATAACATACCTGTTAAATCTTCAGACAATAGCAGACAGTTCCACGCATGACTGCCAGTGCACATATCTGATTAGTCTTCATAATGGAAACCCATGACTGCACAGGCAGCCAATGATTCACCTTCCATAAGGCTGTTGATGGTTGAGCAAACCTGTCACTGTTTCAGGATGTGGAAGCAACAGCATCTTGGGAGGATACACAGAAGCCAGGATTCTGCTACTTTGCCTTTGAACATCTCTGCAGAGACTGAGCAAAAGAGAACCAAGCAGAGCAAGCTGTTTTGCAAGCAATAAAATGGCTATAAAATATATAAAACATCTATTTTACAGCAACACATCCTTAGTCTATGAATATACCGCATGAGCCATATAGAATCCAAAGGCAAATTGAAGATGAATAAATATAAATCAGTCTCGTCTTTCTCTATATGGCATATGACCAAATGCAGCAGAAGGAAAAAGTTCTCTAACTCTCTTATAATTGGAATCTCTGGTTTACTGAAAAGTTGAATTCCTCCCAAACCCAGCATCTTGCATCCTTACATAAGCTCAGAAGAATCAAATGACACTGCAGATCTGGGTTTAAGTATTCCACACTGTGATGAAGTCTGTTTTCATGCATCTAGTTTTTAATACACCTCCCCATATTCCAGAAAGCTTTCATTTCAGTATGTATTGCTTAGATAGAGCCAGACGTTTAAAAGGGTAGAAGGATATCAGAAAAATAAAGAGATCAAACTTCATATTTAAGGCCAAGAAGTTGATCAGGCTTGATATTTGCACCCAGCTTAAAATAGAGTCTCCATTAGAAACAGGTTAAAAGTTTTTATTTGTATTTATTTATTTATTTATTAAATAAATATTAGGTTGTATTAAACTACGGAAGTTCTAAGCGGCCATGCATTATTAATTTTTTTCCTTCTTGTTTTCTCGTTATAACGACTTATTTTCTCGTTATATCGACATAACGAGAGTTATTTTCTCGTTATAACGACTTAATTTTCTCGCTATATCAACATAACGAGAGTTGTTTTCTCGTTATAACGACTTAATTTCTCGTGATCTCGACATAAAAAAAGTTGTTCTCTAAGTTACAAAACTGCGCCAACAGGTGGCACTATTGACCTGAATATAACTGATGGGGTGTTGTAGGCTATACTGTATCCACATTACTGTACGCGTTTGGGATAGAATAAGACCTTCCTCGTGATCGCTATATTTTGTACAGTATTGTTCATTAGGCTACTGACATTTAATGCATTCATAAATGTTAAATGCTTGAATTAATATGACTATTTTGTGTATAAGTCGTTATAATGAGAAAACAACTCTCGTTATGTCGATATAACGAGAAAATTAAGTCGTTATAATGAGAAAACAACTCTCGTTATGTCGATATAATGAGAAAATTAAGTCGTTATAACGAGAAAACAACTCTCGTTATGTCGATATAACGAGAAAATAAGTCGTTATAACGAGAAAACAACTCTCGTTATGTCGATATAACGAGAAAATAAGTCGTTATAACGAGAAAACAACTCTCGTTATGTCGATATAACGAGAAAATAAGTCGTTATAACGAGAAAACAAGAAGGAAAAAAAAATAATGCATGGCCGCTTAGAACTTCCGTATTTAACAGATAAATATTTTAAAAAAATTAATTACTTGTAAAAAAACACACACACACACATACCTAAAAATACAAATTTAATTGTAATGCAGGTTTAATGCAGTTAACTCAAAATTAATGAACATACAATCATGTAATATATTTTCCCCCATGATGCATTGCTCCATGCACACAGTCGTCTTTGTGTTAGTCCGCTCTGCTGGCTTTCTGGTAAATGCTGCTATTGGTTGGCCTTCTCAAGGTTACAACCATCACAACCGTGAATGGTGGACTGATAACGGCTATTTTGATAAAAATATACTGCCAAGTGTGTGTCAAATGCTACGTTTCTTGACAGTTAAACAAAGATCTATTTATCACCATCACTGAAATTTTGATCTATTTATCACCATCACTGAAATTTATCTCAGATGTTAACATTGAACTAACATTGAACAGTTACTTTAATATCTGATGTTATTAAATGTTCCAAAATCTCGACTTAAATCCAAAGGTGACAGGGCTTTCTCAGTTCTTGGTCCAAAGCTCTGGAATTCCCTACCATTGTCTATTAGACTATCCCCTACTCTATCCACATTTAAATCTTCTCTTAAAACATTTTTTTTTTCTCAGGAATATGCTTAATTTGATCATATTTTAGCTTTAATTTTGTTTTATTTTGCATGGTAATGTTTTGTTTTGTTTTAACTTTTTATTAATTTGTGTTCTGTTTTCTTTTGATTTATTTTATTAGTATTTAAATTGTATTGTATGAGGATGTTTTTGTCTTGTATGTTGTGCAGCACTTTGGTCAGCATTTATGTTGTTTTAAAGGGCTATATAAATAAACTTGACCTTGACCTTGACCTTATAAAGAGGATGTTGTGTGTGTGAGTGAGTGTACGGACAGATAGTACATTGCTTTTAAATGAGTTAACCTCGGTCATCTTTCAATTCATACAAAATGTTATATCAAGACTACAGTCAGGCAGTTTGTGGTTCAGCCATTCATTGATTTGGACAGTTTTAGAACTGACGCTGACAAATAGGTGTTAGATTTTCTGTCAAAATCACACTCCACAAGTGCGGTTTTCTTTTTCAAAAGGGTTCATTTTTGTCAAACTAGCAGAAGTTGTTGTTACAAATTCACTGAAAAAAAAATGGTGAGAATGTTTTAGACATTACAGGAGACATTTAGGTTTATAATGTTAATATAACAACATACCTGAACTACTAAAATCTGTTTTGTATAGTTGTATACACTAATAACTACCATTATAATAATAGAGGTAGTAATACAGAACACCACATGATGAATGAAAGTTAATAATACGTTTCCATAAACCATGACCAGTACTAATATATAGACGGTGCAGTGTCATAAATTCAGAACACTTTCAGGATAACACAGAAGACAGATGCCATGAACATTAATTAAACAACATGAAATGTAACATAAAATAGCTAGAAATACATGCAGTAATTGAAAAGGGGGGGGGATAAGAAAAATGCATGGAATAATGGAATATAATCAAATGTCATGTGTCACACAGGGGATTTCTAAGAAAGTAATTTTATTATTTTTATATATATATATATACATTATTATACTTTTTTATATATAATTTTATTTATAACAGTTTTTATATAAACATAACAAATAAAAGTCTCACAAAATGTATACAAAAAATATACTATACACAAAAAACTAAAAAAACAAGAAAAAAAAAAAAAAAAAACGAATCTCACAAAATGTAAAAAAAAAAAATATTATAAACAAAAAAAAAAAAAAAAAAAAAAAAAAAAAAAAAAAAACAAACAAGAGACCCCCCACCTACCCCCACGAACAGGCACCAGATACAATTAAAAATATACACCTTAAACAAAGACATATGTAATCAAACATAAACAAAACTTTAAAGATGGAGTGAAGGGATAAAACAGAGAAGCTATCCATTCAACTCTTAAAAAGATACCTAAGGAATTTTTTAGAAGCATCGATCTTGGAAAAGTGAATCCTTTCGAGCTTAAGGGCGGCAACCATCTCCGCCAACCATTTATGAAAACTGGGCGGTAAAGAGGACTTCCAATCCATGTATAAGTTGTAATCTAGCATTAATAGAGCAGGTATGAATTCGTTTCAGTCCCTCTTCCCAAATCTCATTTGAGATATTAATCCCGGTATCCTTTTCCCATGCTACTCTGAGGTGATCTGAAGACACAGCAAAATGAGAAACAAACAAAGAACCAAACCGTGTCACCAAACGTTTGTCCATAGGAGGTTGACCCAAAAGATCATACAGATCATAATCCTGAGGCAAATCCTGAAACTCAGTAAAAGAATGTTTTATGTAGTGGCGCACCTGTAAATATCAGAACAAATGTGATTGGGAAAGATCAAAGGTTTTATACAAGTGTTCAAAAGTGGCAAATTTTCCATCTATATAAAAGTCTTTGACCGTGGTTAGTCCTTTGCCTCTCCACAGTGAAAAGTTGTCGGCAGCTTGATCGCTAATCCGCCAGAACATCATAGTCCTGGCATTAGCAGCCCAATAATAGTGACGGAAAACAGGTAGCGCTAGACCACCCAACTCTTTCGGCTTCTGCAAATGGGCCTTAGAAATTCTGTGCACTTTAAAGCCCCATTATTATACATTTTTGACTGACAACACATACAACATGTGTGTGTGTGTGTGTGTGTATATATATATATATATATATATATATATAACATTTCTTTCTGGTGTGTGTGTGTGTGTGTGTGTGTGTGTGTATATACATATAACATTTCTTTTTGGTCCTCGAATCTGATTGACAGTGAGCATTTTCCAGTGGTATATATTATATTTTATGTAACTTTAATTCTATATAATTCTATATATATAGCATTTCTTTCTGGTGTGCGTGTGTGTGTGTGTGTTTCTGTCTTTACTGTATGTGTGTGGGTGTTTTTTATGTTAATATTACATATTACAAAAACACAAAGAATGGCTAAAAATTAGCTCAACCGCTTAAAATAATATTCTGTGGAGAGATTATACCATTTATGTAGGTTGTAATAAGAATATGCATGAAATCAGAAAGGATGATAGATGTCCTTGAGCACACACTGTACCCTCCTCACTATTTGGACAGCTAAAAAGTTGAAGAATTGTCATGTTTTTGCATAACCTGGCTCAGGCAATTCATGTGTGTCCGCTGAAGGGCTGGGCATTCACGTGAAACCCAGACTTTAGGCAGATACATTTAAATGAGAGCATTACTGTCCCTGTGAGAGTGGATGGCCCTGTCAGCCGCACGCCTGCTTGGTTTGCTAGAGCAGGTTTATCTCCCGCTCTCTCTCTCCATCTCTGTCTCTTCTATATTCCACAATAGATGAGGACAGATGAGGTGTAGATGCACAGATGCACAAATGGTTTGTAGAAATTTGATACCAGGCAGCACTGTATTGACTCCACAACTATGGCCCATGTTACTGTTGAGCGAACATGTGTCACAAGAAATGCGCAAAAAGGAATAGTCATTTGATACATTCAGCGTGCAGTTTTTTTTTGTTTTTTTTTTAAATACAAGAATCTTAATGGTTATGTGGTAGAGTGTACAAGAAACTCAGGCTCAAATCCCAAACAAAAACACTTTTTTTTCCTATTTGGATAGTTGGCAACACCAACTCATTTTGAAAGAGAACAATAGGTCATGGGAATATAGTTCAGCTTGATCTAGCATGTTTACACATTAATCAGACCACAATTCATATTTTTCAGTAATGTGACTGGCATGGCAAATGAGAGGGCAAAAGTACAGCAGAATCCAGAATCCATAGAACCTCAGCACAGGCCTGTCAATTTTCCATCTGTTTCAAGCCACAAATATTTAGATCAACTCTCAAAAGAAAAACAAGATACAAACTGCAAGTTGTGGGTCATTATAGTAGTCATTAGAGTTATTATAGTTACCTGAAACTAAAACTAACTAACTAAATTAATAAATAAATTATCTTTAGATAAAATAAAATGTATAAAAAAAACTTCAGCTTTTTTTTTTCAACTAAAAATGAAATAAAAATGAATTATATGTATATATATATATATATATATATATATATATATATATATATGACAAAATTAATTTAAAATAAATTATGGAAAATAATAAAAAATTCAAAATAGTAATAAAACTATAATATTTTGTCAATTTTAATTAAAATAACACTGCTTGTGATTCATATACAACACATCCACGCAGTGTTTCAATCCCTAAAAACAGTGGTACATTCTAAAACAGTTAACGTGGCTTAATTTAGACAGTGATATTAAAACATTAAAATCTTTTTTTTTTTTTTTACTATTCAGGATGTGTATATACAGGCAAGCAGATTAACCCAGAATATGAATGCAATGCTCTAAATTGCACATTAAGCTTTTCCTTTTTAATTGTTTCCTATGGGAATTGTGTTCATAAAATGTGTTCATTTGCTTGCCTGTACATAGTGTATATATATATTTTATTAATAAGGTCTATATGGAGTTTGGTCTTTTAAAGTCACTTTCCTAACACATTAGTACTTAAAGTATCATAGTATCATAGATAACTGACAAGCAGTTGAAGAAGATTGATTTTGCCCTCCAGGTGACCATTCCTATACGGGTGTGAAATAATGTGAAAACTATGAATTGGCCATACGCTTGCTCTGAAAGACAGACATGATGTGCAAAATGCATTTAACTTGGACTTTGTACACGAGCAAGCAAGAGGTATGATGGGAAACGCTAAGGATATATCTTTTTGAACAGCATTCATGTTTGCTTAAGTGTACTTGTAGATCAAATAGTAGAACAAGGCATTAAGAATACTGAAGTCATGGGTTTGATTCCCAGAAAATGTGTGAGCTGACAAAAGGTATACCTTGAAATGCAATTTAAGTTGTTTCAAGCCAAATGCTGTTCATTTAAAAAAAATGTTTAGTAAGAACAGAACATATACGGTTATTCAGTTCTTTATTTTCTCCCAGCACTGAAGACCCATTTGCATCCAGTTTCCATTAGGCTTTGGAGTCAATGTTGATGTGCTGCCCAACTTTTCGGCTCGTGGTCATCAAAGGCTCTGGCGCCCCTCTGTTTTCTCAGACTCTCTGATGATCAAGGGCAGTCGCTTGCTTTATATGTGTGTGTCTGCTGTAAACACATTTCTCTGCTAAATGAATGCCTTTGGTTTCTTACAAACCCGCCAAGGTAAATGCTCAAATCATTGTTCATCAGTTCAACAGTGATCAATGAAACCGCACTCAACCCCACACGCAACTTTAAACAGAGCAGTGTTTTCCTGCATGTTGATGGCTTGTTTAGGTGGGACATCAATCATTCAGATAATTCGATCTCAGTCTCCTGCTGCACAAGATACATCCTGATCTCTACATGCTACTGAATGTCAGACAGAGATATTCTAAACTACAAATTAAACATTTGGTTTGCTGTTACTGAAATGAAAGTGTAAGCCTACTAGTTTAAGCATCAGACGTTTGCTATATATTATATACAAATATATTTAGAAATGTTGACAAAAATGCATCTAATATTCACAAAGTTCAATCCTTTATTGAGTATATTGCACATACATGTTCCCATATAAATGTGAATGCATGTACACACATATACACCCACATTCATGGAATGAGCTACAGCAGATTTCTAGTTCACAGCATGCTTTACTTCTGACTGTTAAAGGAGAGTAAAAGTTTTAAAATTAAGTGTTATGTCGTGTGCTTTTGCTCAATATTATTATAGGGGGAGATCTGTTAGTGTTTAATTTTGTAGTATTTTGAAATTTAAAAGGGTTTCTTGTGTGTGTAAGTTTGTGAGGTTACAATTGTGCTGAAGAGTAGAGCCTGTGGTTAGGATGACAATTGGCCAAACATCATTTAGACTATATGTTACTTTAATTAAAAAGTAATGGCTGTGCACTTTTCAGCACAGTGATAGCCTGCTCACTAAGTGCTTTAGAATGAGCAGGTGTGCTTATGCTATTGTAAACTATCTATATTTTAAAATATGAAAACTGTGTATTATAAATAAATGAACATAAGATATTTTTGAATATATGAAAGTGGCAATTCCTTATGTATTATTCAATATATTGAAATACATTTACGCAATATATTAGTCTGCATATGTTCTAATATACAATTATATCGTTTAATATATTGATCATTCATATATTAGGAAATATATTTTATTTGTGTAAGGTTTGCTGACCACACAAAGCTTAAAGGGGGCATCGGATGCTGGTAGTTGATTATTTAGGGTCTTCATGAAATGTCTGTAACATACTTTGGTTACAATTGGACTCCGTATACGGCTCTGAGGTGGTCTTATTCAAATAGCAAGCTATCTAAAAAGTGAAAAATTCATCCGAAGTCCCATGTAATAAAAAAAAAAATGCTGTTCCTAATTGACAGCTTTATGCAACGTCTGGAAGATTCTATTTGGAACAAGGTGGTTTACTCCGCAAACTATTCAGTGTTTGATTAAATGAATGCTTTGTCAAGGTATTTACGGATGAATAACTTCCATATTATAATCCATATATACATTTTACTATTATATACACTACCAATCAAAAGTCTGGAATCATTCAGATTTTTTAAAAATCTGAAAGAAGTCTCTTATATTCATCGAGGCACTGTCAGATGATTCATCAGAAATCATTCTGATATGCTGCTTTGCTGCTCAAGAATGATTTCTTATTATTTTCTGCTTAATATTTTTGTGGAAACCATGATACACCACTCAAACGTAAAAAAAATTTATAAATAAAATGCATTGAATTGATGCAAAGTGACAGTAGAGACATTTATAATCTTACAAAAGACTTTTATTTTAGATAAATGCTGTTTTGTTGTTGTTGTTGTTGTTTTTAGCATTTTCTATTCATCAAAGAGCCCTGAAAAAAAGTATAATTATATTAATCTGCAATCAATCTGTTCTAAACACAGATATTAAGAGCTGTAATTTTAAATAATTAGAATATTTCACAATATTAATGTTTTTATAGAATTTTGAATTTAAAAAAAAAGTGATCTTGGTGTGCATAAGAGGCTTCTGTAAAATAAATAAATAAATAAAATCTTCATTATTCCAAACTTTTGACAGGTTGTGTACACAATTTTGAAGCCCTGCTGTCACCCAAACAATTAATAACCACTTCTTAACAATTTAAAACTTAATAGGCAGATAAATGTACAGTTACCGTAATTTTGGTGATTAAATGATGATTAAATGATGACTGAGAATTTTCAGAAAATACTTTTTAAACAACTTGAATACGGCACCCTTTTTAAAAATAATTTAGAACTCAATTAAGCTGTATAATTTGATATGCATTAAGTAAAAGTAATGGCATTGTGCATATTTATTACACACAAAAAATAAATAAAATAAAAGAATAATTTTATGAATGATTTCATATATTCATATTGAGACAGAGACACTACAGGGTCGGTGAAGCCATAAACACGAGCAAAGTATGTTCTCTCTTTTACTCTGACCAAAACCTTTCATGTGACATAATGACAGTCACTTCCCAGAGAACCTTCTAGAGACACCGGATCTCAACTTTTTTATTTTCACAGTCCATAACAGAGCGCCGACCATGTCATATCAGAAACTAGATGGTGGATTCTCATGAAACCCAAGACAGGGAGTCGGGACGGCCCGCGTGTGATCAGACAAGTGGGATGACTGGATGTGACAGTTAGAGACGTAACCGCGTTGGCTGTGTTCTACAGAGGGAATGAGAGCGGAAGATAAAGGAGCTCAGGTGTGGCAGGCAAAGTGAGAGGTAGACAGAAGTCAATTAGGTTTGCCTCCCACCTGTGATTGAGGCCAGTCTCATTTCTATTTAACAACAGAGGAAATGAAAGTTCATTGGGCAATATTGTGGTGAGCTCGAGCCAGATGAGACTTGTTTTAAAATAGCATCATGGCAGACAGGAAGTGAGAGAAGTGGCAAATTAAAGTATGACACTATGGAAATTTTGCATCAAATGCCGAAAATGGGAAACCATTTTTTTTGTATGATGGCAAAGAGTTAAATGTTCTTGGGAAAAGATTGTCCCAAGTGAACTAAATGCTTCAATTCACACTGAATTTTAAAGCAGGGTAGGGTGTTGCAGATCGATGTACACTTCACTTGACACCATATGAAAAAACTTATATTGAAAATGATACTTTGTGGAAAGGAGGGTTTGGTGACGAAGATGGCAGGATGATACAAGTGAAGCAGAATAATTAAGATGTTCTCGAGATATTCTAATTATATAAGTGTATTCCCGTCAGTTCTCTCTCCCCTACTGATTGCTAATGGTTGTCAGACAGTTTCTTCAGCGATTGGAATAAATTCTCACACAAAACGGAAATCTTTGGAAGACCTTTCATATAGCTTAAAAAGATGTTTGTTTTTTTGGGGGGGGGAGGAATACAAAAAAACACAACTGGTTCAATTGTGGACATACCATAAGAGATTAGAGAAATTAATTAATTAATGTGAATAGCATTTCAGAACATTTGGTTTAGAGGATTTGGTGAGTAACCTTGGTAACACTCTACAATGAGCTTTTCTTTGTTAACATTAGTAAACTTCATTAGTTAACATGAACTAACAATGAACAATACTTCTACAGAATTTATTCATCTTATTATTGATAATTTCAGCATTTACCAAAACATTTATGAGGTCATATGTTGCATCTGTTAGCATTAGTTAATGCACTATTAACTGAAGCTAACACACACACACACACACACACACACGTATATATTTAGGTACACATTATTTGATGCATCAATACTCTCTCCTCATTATTATTATTATTAGTATTAGTATTATTGCTGTTGTTGTTGTTGTTATACTGTACTCTTTACAGGTCTAGCTATACATATATAAATATCTATAGGAATATGCCTTTTATATATAGACTTCAGATAAAGTGTTATTATCTATTATTTTATGCCCTTTGCCACAATGTATTTAAATTCTAAGAAGAGCAACCATAACGGAAAAACAGCACAGGAATACTGCAAAGATTTTTGAGTCATCAGTTTCATGTGAAGTGTGCTCATTAAAGCCTTCATAGAGCACATCTAATGAGTCGATAGCTCGGACAAAATATATACCCGCTTTTCATCTTAGTTTGGAAACATTTTGTGGAATATGAATGCCTTCATCTCTATAGGTTGCTTGTGAAAAAGCTGAGCCAATTTGCTGAGCAGATTTTGTGAGCATTGATTCAAGTGTGATATCAATACGCCTTCTGTTTATGCAGATGTTGATCTTAAATCAGAGCTTCTGACAGTTCATAGAGTGCGGCCCAATGAGAGAAAGCTTTCTAAGAATGAAAAGCTTTGAGTCCCAGCACAGTTGTTCTTGCGCACCTGATTCACTCTTTAACCCAGATGTATGAAGGTAATTGCTGTATTATAAATGAGTGATGCATGCGGTTCAGTGAACTAGTCATAAACAAGAAAAATGAACGTGGGCAGGTATCTCCACATCAGTGTATAAGTTATCAATCTTAAAACCTAATGGTACTGCAACAAGGTTACAGACTTTTACATCCATTTGTTTTCATTATGTGTGTGTGAATCAAAAGCTAATAGTAGGTTGATTTTTCTTCTCTTAATAACATCATAATTATTTACAAAATAAATCAATGTTCATGTCAGCTATAGTTGAGTGTTTGTGGAGAGTAAAGACTGTTGCACATGCATTAAAAAAAATATTAAAAACAGCAAGTGTAAAAGATTTTAGTCTATATAATGATCCTCTGTGTGATTTCATCATAGACACATGAACTCCCACAGATAAAACTCTCATTTATCAGTGAAGGACAGAAAAAGTCACCATGAAATTAAAATTGGAGAGAATCTCAATAACTTAACAGTAAACGCATAATTCTTTGTGAAAGGAAGTTTTTGTACAGAAATAAAAGACTGTGTGAGCAGGCTTTACTATGTACTACACCAAAGGAAATGAAAAGGAGATTCTTTTTTTTTTAAGAGAGGATGATATATGTGAAGGAATGGTGTAAAGAGAAGCAAGCAAAGAAACACTCCACGCTCCTAAGAAAATTATGCAAAAATATTGCCCAATGTACTGAGATAATATGAAGTAATTTTCCATATTGATATTTTACAGGTGTTTTACCTGTATTTTGAATAGTGCATTGCATTGTGTTGTGAGCAATATCTGTAAGCTTAATGGAAAAATACTGGTAATTTTATGCTAGGACATTATACTTTTCCCCCTATATATTTATGGGGGAAGTCGTGGCCTAATTGTTAGAGAGTCGGACTCGTAACCCAAAGGTTGCGGGGTTCAAGTCTCATACCGGCAGGGATTGTAGGTGGGGGGAGTGAATGTATAGTGCTCTCTCCCACCTTCAATACCACGAGTGAGGTGCCCTTGAGCAAGGCACCAAACCCCCAACTGCTCCCGGGAGTCGCAGCAAAAATGGCTGCCCACTGCTCCGTGTGTGTGTGTTCACTGTTGTGTGTGTGCACTTTGGATGGGATAAATCCAGAGCACTAATTCCGAGTATGGGTCACCATACTTGGCCACTAACTAACATGACCACAGTTTATTACAAAAATCAAAAACACACTAATTGCACACTTGACCTATGACATTCTTACTCGACAGCATCCCAAAAGCTGTGAGAACCCTTAACAACCTGAACTAAGAATTTCAACACGCCAAAACTAATCCCATCCGAATAGGGCTTTAGTATTCAAAGTTTCCCTATCACTACAACTTCTATATAAGGTTGCTCTGATATTCTCCTGAAATTGTCCTGTACAGTTTTGTACATTTTAAACATCAATCTCAAATCACTGTCTGGTACGGTGACTTCTCAAACACACACAATGAAGAAAAATGAACCCAAGCCTGTTCAGTTCGCCCTCAAAGCTATCATTGTGGAGTCAGGCCTGCCCTGAAAATCTGTCATGCCACATTACGGGAGGATAGCTGCCTCTGCTCTGTCTGCTTTTCATTGGCAGGGGAGAATTCAATGAATATTTTATGGCTATAGATATTTTGTAACATGGTTCTAGTGAGCTAGCAATAGCCATGTTTAAAACGCCCGTGAACTGAGCAGGGTTCACAGCAGGAGAGCTCTCTGGTGTAGTTAATCTGTGTCCTGAACACACAGGACGGCTGCTATGCAATGTGCACTTTAAAAAATAAAGGTTGTGAGTAACACCCATTAATGTTTTTCATATGGACCAAGAGCATGGTCCTATCAAAGGACACTCAAAAAAAGGCAAATGAGTAGGGAAGATGGGCTCGGATGTGTCTAATATTGATGAATGCAAAAGTCAGTATGAAAATGTGCCCAAGTCAAAAATACATTTGTAAGATTCTCACAAAATAAAAAGAAACGGGTCTATTTATGTGTGGAAACAAAAATCTGCCTGTAAAGATGATGATTCAGACATTTTTATTTTAACTTCCCAATTATGATGACAAGTGTGGGCCGAGGTGGCACCACACCTCCAAAAGAGGCAGAGAGCTGTTATTTGCTTTATTGAAATATGATATTGTGTCCCTGTGAAAAAAGACCATTAAAAGCTTCTAAGAATATTTTGAGATGCCAAAAATCTCTTATGAAATATCAAGAATGATTATGGCTTGCAAAGGGTCTAATTCAAAGTTAAAAAAACAAGCAGAACAAATTTCTGTATAAATTGTACTTAAAATCATTCCTTTGAGCAGTTTACACACGAATAGGTTTAGGAATGATTTGTTTTGCTTGTGTTGCGTGAGTGAGGGACTATGTGTAGTTATGGTTCTGCTTAAAACCATTTCTCATATAAAATATCCTTGTTTTAGCATGCAATGCCATTAGTCAAAAAATATATATTTACTGGGAAAAAATATATTTACTGTTTTTATGCCTTATAAATATAAATAACCTAACAAGTGTTAATTTGGATTAGGCATTTCTTTGTTCATAACTACTTCAGACTTAATACATTTCAATTACTGTGATTTGGTTTTGAATGTGAGAAGATAATTGTGGTTGTTAATATTATGTAATGGCTGTATTACATAATTTTAACTCAGAGAATAAATAATTAGTCAAAATGTTATACTATATACATACCATTACTAACAGAAGAAATTGTTATGGTATAATTTCCAAAAAAAGGGAGCTTAAGTATTAGTATAACAAAATGCAATTACCTACTGAAGGTTTTCAAATTAAAATTAGAAATGCAATCAGTTCAGACCTTCATATAGAAAATAATTACAGAGCAAACATAAAAGTGGCGTACTGTTGTTCACATCGATCAGAGTTACATCAAAGCAGCTGCTGACTTTGAACATATGCCCTATATGAGTTCAAAACCATCCATCACTGTCTTTCCACTGGAATACTGAGAGCAGTCAATATCACACGAGTGAAAACAGTGTAGCTAAAGGTGACCAGATTTCTGAAATGGAAATGGGACATTTCCTAGTTCAGTTGTCAAAATGACATATATAGTAACCACTGCAAATAGCAAAATTACTTTTGTTAGTTTTATTGTTAGTTCATAAATAGCAAATACTTTGATTGCAATCAAGACAAAACTGCTCATTATCTTCAAGCCAGCTTAGCGGTTCTCACTAGGATGAATCTCTTTTGTTGTTCTGTTGCTATACTATTCCTTTTGCAAATATCTTTTGATGAAATAATATGTTCAGTTATTAAATTTGAACATAGAATGTCAGTGCATGATATTTGGAAAATGCTGTAACGGTGGTCCAAAATGCCTTCTGGGGTTTTCAACTTTAGGACCCACTTTATATTAAGTGGCCTTAACAACTATGTACTTACATTTGAATTAATCATTTGGTACAATGCACTTATTGTGTACATACATGTTTTTACATTGTACTTATATTTTAAAAATACCTGCATGTAATTGCATCTGTAATTAATTTCTGTGATTACATTTATAGTTACACTGTTGACCAATCCCTTACACCTTAACCCACCCTTAAACCTACCCATACCACCAAACCTGTCCCTAACCTTACCCGTATCCCACCTCAATAGCAGCAAAAGTGTTTTGCAATATAATATGAACACAATAAGTACATTGTACTTAATTTTTGATGTAAGTAACATAGTAGTTAAGGCCACTTAATATAAAGTGGGACCCAACTTTATTTTAGGTCTCTCGCTACACTTTTCAAACTATGGCAATAGTGATGCCATGGTCATGGGTTCAAATCCCAGCGATTGCATGAACTGAAAAATGTATGCCTTCAGTGCAATGTACAGTAAATTGCTTTGGATACACTTGTGAAAGTATTGTGCTTAATTGTACTTAATGTCCAGTTAATACATTATAATCATTACACAAATGTGATTACAAATATTTAAATATATGATATAAATTTTAATAGACGTGACGTCAGTCTTACGTCTTTCTTATGTGGGTCAACAAAGCACTCTTAAGTTCAAATAATTGCATGAATATAAATTGTTGTAAATAACATGCATTGTTTCTTACATAAGTATATTGAAGTGTCCTACATTTTTCACAAGGTTAAAAGCTCTTTCCAGATGCATACATTTAAATGTCGGCAAGATGTCCATCCCTCACTTTCCCATAACTGCGGAGAACGCGGTTGGTAAGCAGACATGAGAGTTGAGATTGATGGTTGTTGTGGATAATGGCAGGCTATCTCAGTATCTGTCTGCTTGCCGTACAGAAAGATTCTTCCCTCAGGTCTACTGATAAAAAAAAAACATAATTGTGAGATGTGATTGAAACAAGGTACATTTGGTGTTTTGTTGTGTGTGTTTGTGTGTGGAAAGCTCTTCCTCAGTCTATAGAAAAGGGATCTTTGTCATGAAAATGTGTTGAGCCAATTCCCAGAAATTCAGTTGGGATCGTGCATTACAGTCACAAGTCCATTAGAAAGAGCAGCATGGATCAAGCGATAATAATGATGATAGTGACTATATCATTTCATTTACATTCTCCTCAGCATAATTGATGAGTACAATTAAGATTTCCATTACAAGAGAACAGATGTTGTTAGCCTCTTGCTGATAATGGACTTTGATCAGGCTATGATAAATTTGCAGAACTGATTAAACTTAAGAAGTTTAAACTGCATTAGTGTGTAGTGTTCCTCCGTGGGTGTCATGATGCATTGTATACTTATTTTCAGTGACAAATAATTTATTAACTCATTTAAAAGCATCTTGAGTGTATCACAGTGATATGGTCTTGACACTGAATCTTCATAATTTAGGTGACGTTATTACACAATCAATTTTAATCCAGCCACAACAGAGTTCTAGTATTAACTAATCGTTCTTCTCAGTGAACTGGTTAACTACACTCTTAAAAATAAAGGTGCTTCACGATGCCATAGAAGAACCTTTTTGTCTAAATGGTTCCATAAAGAACCTTTAACATCTGAAGAACCTTTCTGTTTGACAAAAGGTTCTTTGTGGCGAAATAAGGTTCTTCAGATTACAAAAGGGTAAGAAAGAGATGGTTCTTTAAAGAACCTTTGACTGAATGGTTCTTTGTGGAACCAAAAATGGTTCTTCTATGGCATCGCTTGAAGAACCTTTTGAAGCACCTTTAGTTTTAAGAGTGTAATTGGAGTGTTTCAGACTGAAACTTAGCCATAAAGTAAATTAATTTGAACTGAGGCTTGCTATGATATTAGCAAAAAGTTACTATCAAAACTATGGATCAATTCATGCAATAGATTCTGTTCTTTCAGCGAGGGGATATTTTGAGTATTCAGTCATTGTAGTTCGGTTCGTGTGAAGTGAAATGAGGTATGACGGTGACCTTTACTAATTAGGTGTTGAAAACTTGAATGGGTTTATACAGCTGAATGATCTTGAGCGTCATGTCTAAATTATATTTTTCTCTTGCAGATCTAACCCTGAAAATACATTTACAAGAAGTCAGAATTCAATGCAGTTATCAAGAACTGTTACTCTTTTATGTGTATGTAGGGGTCATGAGATTTAGATCAGCATATTTACTAAATGGTTGTTCATAACCTTGTGAAAAATAAGTATACTTTTAACAAACTTAAAACAAACTTTTAAAAAGAGTACTTATGGAAATAATTTACTTTGAAAGAATATACTTAAGTGCAAATTGGTGCAAAGTGTTCGAACACGTAACTGCACGTTACTTACAATTAAATGAAAATGTATCATAGTTTAAATCTATATTAAAGGCAGTTTGTTGAACATAAGAGTACTTTTTGACCCTCTTAAGTAGGACTTAGGTACATCTTTATATGTATTTTCATAATTTTTTTAATTTAAAGTGCGTTATACTGACAAGCATTCATGGTAAACTAAAATATACTTTAATTTAATTGATATTTAAACTTGAATGTCATGTATTTGATTGTAATTTGCAATTTGCTACATTTAAATATATGCACTTTAAATGTGATATTGATGTGATAACACACTATGGTTAGAAATAATTAGGTTAGAAATATTCAAGCACTTTACATGTGATTTAGTATGCAAGTCAAAACATCAAAATTTGTGTACTTTAAAGCACGATAAAAGATTAAAACAAAATGCATTTTAAAGTAAACTTTTGATTTTAATTTGACATTGTTACAAATTGCACTTTTAAAAGTGTACTGAAGTGTAATGTGAAAAGTGAACTCTTTTTAAATACACTCAAGTTGCCTTTTATTTCATTAATATTATATTATCTGCAAGTATTATTTTGAGTCAGTATTTTTTATTCTTATTATTATTTATTAGCTTGTTTAATTAAATCAAGTTTAGTTACCACAATATAATAAGAGGTCAAAGGACAATATTCTGATAAGAAAATAATTCCAAGGTAGGAATTCTCTCCTAAAATTTCAGTTATTCAGAAATGATTCAGAAAGTGCTGCAGATAACACACTCTTGGACTAAGGGCTCAAACTTTTTGCATGCTCAAACTCAACCAATTTGCATGTCAAGTAATTGTTCACGGGATCACTTTCAGATTAGCATTCGCAGAGCTTGTAAACCCTGTATGACTTGAAGAAAAAGCTCCACTATGCTTCTACAAGACGTGAAATCTACAAATGGCCTTTCCTTCATGATGTTAATGAAGCATCGAACAGGAATCTATAATAGGGTTTTGTTGTTATCCAGTCTTCAATTTGTCTTGAACTCATTAAGTGCTTGAGTCACATAACGTGGCTCCTGTGTTGTCTGAACACGCTGCCGTGTACGGCGACATATATCACTCACCTAGAAAAACACTTGCTTTAATTCAGAGCCTGTGAAAGAAACAATCTGCCACAACCCACCTCTTCCCTTCTATTTTTCACAATGGCTTTGTATCTATGCACACGTTGACATTTCAGGGATGGGATTACATAGCTTGAGAGACGCCTTCAGTGATAGTCTTGACTAACATGCTGTCACGGACTGGGATAAGTGTCATGCATGCATAAAGTCTTCACAAAATTAATAGAATGGTCTAAACCCTCTCCTCCATCTTATGGCGGATCACGGTTATATTTCATTACCGTCTAATAAGGATAAATGAGACGCATATCTCACATTGACTTCTAATTGAGTCAGAACGCGATGTTAGGCTGCACATGTGCTGGCAGACTGATATGTTGAAGGGAATGGATAGAGGAATGTTGGAGATTTGTCATGGTGTCTTTTTCAGGCATATACACTCCTCCATTTGCTTTGTTCATCACAAAGGACACTTTAAGACTGCACACCAGAAAAGAAAATAAGACTGAGTGATCCATCAAGCCTGCAGAGACTCATGGGATTTTTTTCAAGCCATGATTTACATCAGTAAGAAATCTTCTGTGAGAGAATATAAAGTCGTTTTAACGTTTTTCCATAATTTACTCATGTCGCTCTGAATTATTTTGTCTTCCGTTAAACAAAAAAGGAACATATCTAAGCTTATGTTTTACATATAATAAAAGTGAATGGTACGCTGAAAGAAACCGTAACATAAAAATTATAACATCTAAATTAACTGATTTTATTCAAGTCAAAAATATTAAGTAATATCGCTGAGTAAGCAAAATACATTAATTCATACCACCAAAGCTTCATTATATTGGTTAAAATGGCTATTTAAAGTAACAAATTCCATGCTACCACTTTTCACAGTTTGAGGCTTCAAAACAAGGACAAACTATCATGAAAGTCTATATGACTAGTGTGCTATATTGCAAGTCGTACAATAATCTTCTCAATAGCTCTCAAATCTGATCTGAGGACATATACAGAGCTCTGGCATGAAACTCTAGATGGTGCAGTCTTATAGGTCTAACTCAATCTGAACTAATGACATCATTATCACATGGCACAGCGGATTGGTTCTCTCCTGTATCGGTAGCCAATGAGCTCTCTGCTCAACATTCAAATATATGATTAGTGCTGGCAGTAGCAATTGCAGCTTGCTTCAGAAATCCTCCACCTTCCCCAGCTCCACCTGTATAGATCTGCTGCGAGGGGATTCATGTACGCTATATGGGGGTTATTTCATGTATGTTATATTTGCAGCAGCAATAATTCTTACATGCTCACAGCAGCATGTTGTGGATGTATTGGCAGTAGCAAGTCTCGGTACTTGCTCTGCCGCAGCAGCAGCAGCATAGCAGATCTATTCTGCCAAGACCAAATACATTAACATTGTCATGTACATTGTACTCCCAGAGTTGTCATGACAGAATTTTTTTTAATGAATTGCAATTGGCCATCACAATAACCAAAGGTGTCAGTGATCTCAAACCTGCTGTGATCCATCCAAAGGCACCAGTTATTAACTGAACACAAGTGAGAATGAGATTTGTGGGCAAATGAAACATCTGGTAACACTTCATTTTAGAGTGTCCTTGTTACATGTACTTGCTATGGTAATAACAGTAAATTATGCTTACTTATATGCAACTAACCCTAAACCAAACCCAGTAACACTTTATTTTGCAGTCCTGTTCCGCATGTATATACTATGTACTTATTATAGTAATTACAATAACTTGTAATAATAAGGTACTAACCCTGAAACTACCCCTAAACCTAACCTTAGTAACACTTTAGATTAGGGAACACATTCACTATTAACTATTAGTTTTCCCTCAGAAAACTCCTAATTTGCTGCTTATTGATAGTAAGTAAGGTAGTTGCTGTAGTAGTTATGTTTAGGTCTAGAGTTAAGGGATCTAGAATATGGTCATGAAGAATAAGGCATTAATATGTGCTTTATAAGTACTAGTAAACAGCCAATATGCTAGTAATATGCATGCTAATAAGCAACTAGTTAATAGTAAATAGTGTTCCCTTATCTAAAGTGTCACCCCTAATGTTAACCAATGTAGTTAACTTATATTATCCAGTGCTTTCTTAGGTAAGTACACCAAAAGTGCACATACTATAAAATAAAGTGCAACCCCAAAGCTTAAACTCTAAACTCTAACCCTATTGTAAGTACATGTTGTTAATTAATATTACTCTGTACTTAAATGTATAGTTACACTGTAACAAGTCCACCAAACTTTTCATTTAAGAAGAAAAAAAAATACATCAACACTCAAATACGTATGTTCATAGGATTGTTGACTTTCATGCCTACAGTATATACCCTTGAGGTTTTCCTTTTTCCTAAACATCCGAGACCTCCGGAACTTTATCAAACATTGTCAAAGTACATTACTCTTAAAACAACTCCAGCTCCCTGCTGGGAGGTTCTTGTTGGTGGCAGAAGTTTCCGGGTACCTGGGGTGGCCGACTTTCTGAGACAGTGACACTGAAGGATATATTATTAACCTCCCACTGCTCTTATTCATAAAGTGATTGGTTTGCCTGATGCCTTCCTTCAGAAGAGGAAGTTCATGCTGTTTCTCGAAAAAAAGTCAAATCTGTTTCTTATTCCGCACTCTGCCTAGGTCAACGGTCAACAGGACTATGCGGTCGTAAGGCTGTGCAGCTGAAAGGAAAGGGTGATGGCACTAACATTTGAACTGTTCCAAAACATAATGCATAATGCAACACCACTTGATTATTTTTCTTTTTAGAATGATTTTATTGATGCTGAGTCATAACAGGATGCAAATAGAAGCATGCGTCATATTTCAAGCGGATAGAAACAATAATGCAAATTGCTGGCAGGCCGGTACTACACTATTTGGACTATAAATCTCAACAGTGATAACATGCAATATTAGTATATGTTAAATCTTAAAATTATATGGTTACACTTTAGAATAATGGCCGTAATTAATAGGTAACTATGCATGACGTAATGCAGGACAAATAAGTTGTACTAGAGCAGGGGTGTCAAACACAATTCCTGGAGGGCCGGAGCCCTGCAGAGTTTTGTTCCAACCCTGCTCCAACACACATACCATGTAGTTTTCAAATAAGCCTGAAGGACTTGATTAGTTGGATCAGGTGTGTTTAATTAGGGTTGAATCTAAACTGTGCAGGCCTCCGGCCCTCCAGGAATTGAGTTTGACACCCCTGTACTTGAGTAACACTTCGGCTAATATAAAATAATATGGAAACAAGATGAACTAATCATTAAGTAATAGTGAATTTAGGACCGACATAGTTCCTTATTAGGTAATCAATAATTACTGAATGATAATAAACTCATTAGGATCTATTAAATAACTATGAAAACTATAAAGAATTACTAATGAATTACTAATCACAACATTAATGTGTCTGATATGTGAACAGACGACTGTGAACATGGTCATAAAATGCACCCAAGTGTTACTTAGTTATTATTAAAAAAAAAAAAATTCACTTTGAAATAATAGCCCAGATCACTAGTAGTTCCTTATTAAAAAAAAAAAAATTCACTTTGAAATAATAGCCCAGATCACTAGTAGTTCCTGAAGAGTGACTAGGTAACACTTCAGTACTAATGGTTTTCACATGAGTTTCACAAATAATTATTAATTAATATGTTTTAGGTCCGATACATACTGTGCAGAAATGCAGTGTATTTCTGAGTTACACTGATATTTTAACAGTGTTGTGATTCGGAGGATGTAAATTTGTTATTAAAGAGCATAACATGGATACGACTTCATCAAGGATGCATATTTTTGTCGACAAGAGAACATAAGTGTTTATAATCATAAGGAGTCGAAATCCTCTAAGGCTGTTCCTAGTTACACATACAGCAGGCTGTTCAATAACTCTTGTGTAAAATCAATCATATTTGTGTTTGTGTTGATTTTCTAACTCTATCGCATTGATCGTGTTGATGCTTTTCTGATAATTCCAACCTGGTCTCATAAAAATACGTACCTCTGGGTACTTTTCTGCAATACCGTTTTTACGTACCTTACTGCATGTTTCGCCGCAGTTTCAAAGAGAAATGTCCACTGAGTGGCGATAAACCACGATACGTGAACCCTGGCACGTTTTTATTACGTTGATATAGGTACGTATTGCTGTGCTTTTATTACGTTGCTTCAGGTATGTATTGTGGCCGTTTAGAATTCAAATATCCGGGGACTGCCACTAAGTATCGTATTGGAAATATGCTCTACACCAAACCCAACCCTAAACCTACCCGATAGTGTTAACAAATGCAAAACTGATATAAAAACACATTTGTTGATGCAACCATGCCATTTGAACTTCCTTATATGCAGATTTTAACTGTTTTGTCGAAGCGTATATACACGGGATTCGAACCGGAGCTCCTCACCTCTCAAGTAGCCTACGTCTCCGTACTCCGTGAGCTACCAAACAAACCTACCATTTATGAAAACCCATAGATATGAAGCTGGATATATGTGATGCTAACATTCAAAAGCATCAGTTTTCAAATCTCCCAGCATATTAAAATTGTTTTGAAGTCATAACATAATATTCTTCAAGTAATTGTGTGAAAATTACACTTTATTAATCGAAACTCTGTAAATTTGTGTGAAAAGGAATAAAAGGTGTCTGAGATTTACTGA
>NW_015505974.1:108379-111781 GCF_001515645.1 Sinocyclocheilus grahami | reverse complement strand
TACGTATTTCGCGTCTCGCGAAAAAGTGCCCCCAAGTACATTTTTGCATGAGACCAGGTAGGATAATTCCTATATGATAAGTTATAAACATAAAAAACAGAAATGATAACAGGGACATTTATTTTATTTTATTTTATTTTATTTTATTTTATTTTATTTTATTTTATTTTATTTTATTTTATTTTATTTTATTTTATTTTATTTTATTTTATTTTATTTTATTTTATTTTGCTCCCATAGCTTGAATCCCGGGGGCATTTTTGTCATTTTTGGTGTAATTTCTGACCAAAGTCCCCATTAATTTCTGATTGGCACATAATGAACAAATGAACAGGTAAAGACAGGCCCATGGGCAGGATCAGCCTAGTCCAATGGTAAGTCCGGCTTCGCACACAAGCATACTTGATTATGCTGGACAGCATCTGTATTATGTTATTTAACTGCAAAACTCCTCCAAATCAAAACATTGTTTGTTTGAATATAAATCACAAGTCTTTACTCTACAGTATGTGTCAGACCTAAACTACATAAAAAAGTAATTATTTGTGAAACCCATGTGAAACTCTCACTACTCAAACATTACACTCTTCAGGAATTATAGTGATCTGCATTATTATTTTAAAATAGAAAAAGAAAAGAAAAAAAAGTTTTCTCTTTAATATAGTGGTCCAGATCACTTGGATAGTGGTGCATTTTATAACCATGTTCACAGTAAAACAGACAATAGCTCACATATCAGACACATTAATAATTAATTCATTCTTAATCATTTTCGTAATAGTTCTTAATGAGTTTAATCACATGCTGCGTCAGAGCAAGTACCGAGACTTGCTACTGCCAATACATCCACAACATGCTGCTGTGAGCATGTAAGAAATATTGCTGCTGCAAATATAACATACATGAAATAAGGAATTATCTCAGTCTTAAATTCGCTATTACTTACTGATTAGTTCATCCTATTTTCATAGTTAATAGTAGAAGTGTTAGTACTAAGAACTAAGCATACCGTAAATACATTTTGCTAAATGGGTAACTTTAAATTTTCCAGAATGTTTCAGAATGTTAAAAGTGTCACAAAAAAAAACACTCCTGTAGCAATTAAACAGCATAAAGCTAATGAGGTAGATGGATGTTTAATATCACTAGACCAAGAGGACAGTGACTCCTTGATCTTTAATACAAGTTCACAGCTCAGCACTATGATTAGAACAAAGGCTTGCTTTTGGTTGTGTGATTAATTAATTAATGCTGTACTTATGTTAAGAAAGTCCTGAGGTCACATTGTCTCACTTCATTGTAGCTGTATAAAAATGAAAGTTGTGATATAGGTCAGGCTCATTGTCTTTTGAGTTTAAACCCCAGATGAATACCTCAGCCCAGATTTAGCAAACTTTACAGAGCACCGTAGCCATGGAGATGGGCGGAGCCAAGCTGAAAGATTTCACACTGAAACAGAAGATAGTAACTTTCACAAAACAGTGCATTTTTATAGAGGGATGAATGGAGTTTTGAGTGCCAAGTTGTATCATTGACCTTTTCTCAGGGCGCATGCTCTCAAGATTGTATCTTTCTCATGAAAATGGTTCAGGCGGGCAGTTTAATTTCAGAAATGGAATTGCTTTGATATTGTTTTACTCTTCAGATGGGCTGTGTTGTCTTGAAGGGTTGTTTTTTCCCCAGTCAGCCATTTTTCATGGATACTATTTTTTGCCTGTTATATTCCATTTTGCTATCTCTGCGGTGCCAGCTTGACTGTTTCTGACCTGCTTCCGTTGAGGTCAAGTTTCTGACCTTTGGGTAGACGATTTCTTTTTTTTTTTGTGACTCACTTTGAGGAAAATAGGAAAAAGTTTCACACCACACAGATTATTATTTGCTCTCTCGAAGGTTGATGCTCTACCCGTATGTAATTCAGTAATGTCTGTTAGTGAGATAAAGGAGAAAGCGAGCTTTTAGTAGCCCAGATTTCCACTCACAGTTCAGCCAACAATGCTCAAGGCCATCAACCATGGTATTGCAACTAAAATGATTCTACAAAGCTTAAAGAGCAAGACAAAAACAGGCTTTATCTAAAAAGAAAAATGGTTTACCATTTTCTTTAATCTCATGCTGGATGATTCTCATCCTTTTTTAGAGTAAAGGAGGTGTACTGTTAAGACTGCATTTGCTTCTATTTATGGAATCCTAATAAATAAATAAATAAAATTTTGCCAATATGCATGAATGCACACACATCAATGACTTCACTAGAACACCAGTCATAAAGTGCAAACAAAAATACAGAGTTGAGTGTTAATCTGATTTAAAAATTAAATTATGTTTTAACTTTAGTGAAGGGGGACAAGATCACCTGCTTAAATGCATCTCATTTGGTTGTGTCACCAGGGGTGTCGCAATGAATATATAATGGCAGAATCTCACAGAAGAGTATAAGAGATTTATCAATTAATTTCCTCATAATTTTCCTAAAATTAATCACTATTCTCTATCAATTGGCATTTGTTATCTGGGTGTTTGCAGTTTGAAATCCCTATTAGCTCAGAGTCTGAGCTTTACCCCATGAGGCTAGTGCGTAAATTTGTCATAAGTGAAGTTTAGTAAAACAAGAACCCAAGAGGAATGTAAAGGCTCGGAGTAATTATTAAGACTGACAGTCTGTTGAGTACTGAAGTCTTTCACAATGTTGCCATGAGAGATAGCATAGCATGTATGGCCTTAAAGGTGTAGAGTACAGAAGTCTCCTACTTTTTTCACTGGACTAGGCTCTAGAAGTATCAAATCAAAATGATGTATTAAAAATAATTTTTTATCATGATTGATTATATGCATAAAACATTTGGATCTACAGCATTTTAAATATATAAGAAGTTTCCTGATTTTATAACTCACATTGCTTAATGGAAATAATGAGAGAACTATTGCTCTGGTGACTAGTTTTATTAGTTTTTCCCACAACATCTACAATGCTTTTGCCTGCGGTTACAGTCATGTATATTATAAATAACCATTAGATGCATATTGTATGCATTTTACACAAAAATAGCATTTTTGACTGAAATTCCACAACTGTGAGCAAACTGACTATGTAGATTGCACAGTGATGGTTGCCAACAAATGGGACACTACATTTTAATCAAAAACCTTTGGATATTGACTAAATATTGTCAGTGTGTTTTGGCTTTAGTAAGATTTCTCCAAGAATTAGGCAAGAATGAACTTTCATGATTCTTCTTATTCTTATTTGACAACAAAGCACTTGAAAGCGAAGAATCGTAATTACTACTTTGAAGTTGTAAGTAGGAAATTTGACATGAAGGCAGCACAAGTACAGAGATTTTATATATATATATATATATATATATTTTTTTTTTTTTTTTTTTTTTTTTTTTTTTTTTTTTT
>NW_015505974.1:105231-108065 GCF_001515645.1 Sinocyclocheilus grahami | reverse complement strand
GTTCAGCGGCTTCATCAGCAGTCGCTCTCAGAGTCCCAGAGTCTCCGTCTGCGTCAGATCGAGCCGCGCGTCACAGCTGCACTCATTACTATTCTGACTCATATTCATTATAATAATAGATATTAATTATGATTACTCTTATTTATTGATTTTTTTAAGCTGTTCTAAATTACTTTTTAATGACAAAACGCATTTAAAAATTATGTTTGCACTTATAACCAAACTTTGGTTTCAAATAATAATAATTATTATTATTGTAGTAGTAGTTATTATTATTATTATTATTGTTGTTGTTGTTGTTGTTGTAGTTATTATTAATATTATTATTTTTGACTAATGTTTATATATATATATATATTTAAATATTTTTCAGATTGTTTGACAAATAGACGTTCAAAAGAACAGCTTTTTTAAAAATGTATTACTAACCCCAAACGTCTGAACACTTTTGTATAACATAATTTTTTTCTTTTTTCTTTCTCTTCCTGAAGGTAATGAAAATCCTAGTCTAATTTCTATCACATCTTAAATTTTTATTGTGTTTAATATCATAGTGATGTAAACAACATTTTTTGGGGGAAAAATGGCCAACTAATGTGTCTTGCAAAGGATAATTTCACAGCCAGAATTTAATGTATATGTCCTAAATACATAAATATTTTCACACTTTGCGTCTTTTCTCAAACATCAAAAACCAAACCAACAATTCATGTTTTTATGACTCAAAAAAAAAAGTCCATATATTAAGATTAAAAGTCTTAGTCTGGGTTATTAAAACAGTAAAATTAATAAATAAATGGAACGTGAAAAGTACACAAAAAATGCTGGGTTAAAAATGGACAAACCCAGCTATTGGGTTGTTTTGACCCAGCGATTGGGTTCAAAACATCCCAACCGCTGGGTCAAAACAACCCAATAGCTGGGTTTGTCCATTTTTAACCCAGCATTTTTTTAGAGAGTAATTGATTATTTTTCTACAGTTTCCTATTACTAAACATTTTTCAAATTGTCGTCCATGCTTTGCTAGGCCGCTCTGCATATGTTAGCGTGCTGTGATACACTGTGATAGTGTTAGATGTATAATATTGCCTATTATAGTGAAGGAAGCAGAATTATATTTTCTAAGGGTATTTTCACTGTCCTCCTTGTCAGTGGCTTATTTATTGCATAAAGCTCATCAAACCAGTTTATGTCATAGCACACTAAATTAGCTTTCTCATCATGACAAAGCATTGTTTTTTTTGTTTTGCAACATGTTCTGATAAATCATGCCATATTAGAAAAAATGTGCACAAATCATGCCATAGCCTTTCTTTTCTGAGTAAATGCATGTATTTTTTCATTAAGTGTCTTTTGTAGCAATCTTTGTACCTACTGACATGAATCACTAAATTAATCACTAAACCAAACTGCTGGAAAACAGTTCTCATTTTAATAATGATGCAACAATGAATATGTACACAGAACAAAGAAAATGAAACATGTTCTGCTTATCTCATTATTGTTCATATGTTTTTCCCCAAATGTTTGCAAAGAACACTGATAGTGAGTGATGACAGACACATAAAAAAAGTGGTCATGTTTTTTTGTATAATGACTGCTAAATTACTTGATACATTCATGCCTATCATGACATTTTCATATAAATGCATCAAAATGGTTAACTGCCACCATCTAGTATCTCTGAATGACTACCCTGGCTAAAGACAAAAATTAATTGAAAATGAATATGACGTGGAAAATTACTTTCAATGATAAGAACTTATGAGCATGAAACTTCATCAATAACAACTGAGAACATTTGTTTGCCTCTAAAACTGCATACGTTAAAGAATTTGCATTTTAAAAGCTGTCCATATATTCATATTGTACATATCTACATAGATGTATGTCTGTTATTTAGGATATGCACATTTAGTTACATTAATAACTTCTCATCAAATTGAACGGAGTAATCAAAATAATTGCACAAATTAACTAGTGAGCATATTATGAAATTGAAATTAATTAAACGTATGAATTCTTAAAACTTAGAAAACAAAATTAACACATCAGCTTGGTAAACGGCAAAGCAAGTATTCTTTTCAGCATTAATAAAACAGCAAAGTTAGGCATTTTTTTCAATCTAATTTAAACCATATGTTAGATGTTACTTCTTTGTGCATGGCATTATAATTGTATCATGATATCACCACTGTAAGGTTAAAAAAAGGTTATCTAAGTCGGTGAGGAAAATGATAAAATTACTGCTAATTACAACATCACTGACTGTCTGGATTCCACTGTGTGTTGTTTAATAGAACCTTTGTGCTTCCAAGTTTCCAAGACTCAGCAAATGTCACATAATCCAAAAAGTGAGGCTCAAGAAGAGTGGTTTAGTGCTCTAGAATCCCATTAAATTTTCAAACCTTTCAGGACAGTTATTTTTATATGTTTCTTTATTTTGACAAGCCGAGCAGCTTCTAAAATTGTCGACCAGCGATGAAGTGAAGCTGGGTTGACATATTCATACTCCTTCCCCTTACTGCCTCATTATTGTTAGACAGTCCATAAACAGTGTGTCTATCCACCGCACCTATATGAGGTCTTATTGTTTGCCAGTCCCTCAAGTGTTTCTTAATAAGACAGTTATTGTTTGAGATGTTCCCCAACATTCCCTTGGTCTGGACAGGAGATCCGCTATATGAATATCTCGGAGATAGTGAGGCACATTAAAATAGCACTTTTACACTGCAGAATGGATGGTGAATGCTTACAGTTTATCATTCGCCCTTCTCAATTCATCACCTCTCAGATCCATAAAAGCAAGATTCCCAGTAGAAAATCAACTTCTG
>NW_015505974.1:102669-104006 GCF_001515645.1 Sinocyclocheilus grahami | reverse complement strand
TTTATTTATTTATTTATTTGTGTATGAAGAACCATTTGTGGAATGGATGTTAAAGGTTCTTCATGGAACCATATATACTAAAGAACCTTTATTTTTTAGAGTGTTAGTGGTCTCCATGGTTCTCAATGCATTAATAGTCTGTTTTGTTCGTTCTCAGTCTCTCTTCTTTATTAATTTTCTGTTCAAGGGATTACATTTCATAGAAGTTAATTAATTACATGAGGATGTTTGTTTGATGTCCTGCATGTAAGCCAGGAGCTCTTCACTTTAAGAGGAAAGATGAATCAGTGTATCAGACATGTTAAAAGCTCTACTGAGCTCTGAACTTTTAATGACTCTAGATGTAAAATACTAGTAAGAGTCATTATATTTCAAAGTGTCTGAACCTTTGCCTTAAATTAGTTCTCTCTGCTCAAGCTCGACATAACATTGCTCGAAGCTGGCAGCTATCAGGTCTCATTCGTTAGAAACCAAAGACAGGTTCGTCAGTGGAAAATGAAGGGTGGCCTTAATTGAATTTGTTAGAGAAAATTAATGGCAAATGTGAAATCAATCCTGTCATTCCAAGTCCACATTTCATTTTTTGTAGGTTGCCCTGACAGGCGATAAGTGCCATAGTTTTGAACTACAGCTTTTTGACAACTTATCCACCAAACGTGCTGCTCAGACACCAAAACCTGGAAGGGACTTTCTAGCAGTGGTACAATATACATGCAAATTACATATCACCATGATTTTCACAGATTTGGGATATTTATGACTGGGGATGGTTGTAACATGGGTCAGTTGTAACACTTTCAGTTTCTCCAATCAGGAGAAAGTTACAAATCACCTGATTCACTTCACACACCAAACTCAATTTAGTCTTTATTCCATGTGTGTTTAAGTAGAGCCTTGTGGCAGACAGCAGATTTTAGAGGGGGAAAACTATTTTACTTTCTAAACATTTATTTTTGTGATCGCAATGCCTGCTTTGTAGTTAAACCCATAAAAGTTCAATTATGTTTTGTGTATGTCTGTGTAGATATTTTTCATTTAGGTTGTTAGTGCTAATGTTTTGGCTGTTTGCTAGAGTGAGCTAGTTCATGGTTACAAGAATCTGGACTTGTTGTAACAACAAGACTCTGGATTAGTTGTAACATCAATGAAACATGTTACAGCCTACTCCAAGCAAATTTCTTTGAATTTCAGTATGCCTAGGTCTTGGAAGAGAAAGACAAACTGAGGGGTGTCTTTCAGCGTTCAAATGTTCAAGTTCAATTTTATTATGGCCAATTGCTATGACAGAAACAAACATGTACATTCACTCCCCCCACCTACAATCTCTCCCAGTACCG
>NW_015505974.1:100914-102659 GCF_001515645.1 Sinocyclocheilus grahami | reverse complement strand
AAAAAAAAAGAACAGTGGATCCACACATTGGAAATGCATTTCCTTAACATTTGATGAAATTCAAATACCATGTGTGTAGTAGAAACATGACACTAAATAAACCCAATTTACAATTTCATATGAATTCATGTAATTAGATTTGTACAAAAACATACAATGAATAGAAAAACTAATGTAAGCATGAAGGTCCACCCCAATCGTCAGTGGGCTGTAAGCAGATTGTAAAAGATTGTTACAAATTAGTCGTAAAATAGTAACTAATTGCCATGAGTGTGTGTTTCATTAGCACACCAATATAAAGCATAATATAGGGTGACTAACATAATGCTAACTCCCAAAACAACAACATAACCAAACATTAAGCATAACACTTTCAGCATGAACCCAATAAAATTTAGGCATTTGAAGCTAGGCTGACTGAATCTCTTGCGGTTAACTACTAGCTTAGCTAGTAGTAGCACGTATTAACCTGCTTAATTTAACTTTTTTAATCACATATAATGCAAATTGGAGATGGGAAGCACAAGAATGAGGAGACTTGTTACCATGCTAACAATTACACAGCAATATACAACATAATATAGTCTAACTAATAAAGCTTAGGCGTTTGAAACTAGGCTGACTGAATCTCTTGCAGTTAACTACAAGCTAGCAATAGCACATATTAGCATGCCAAATATAACTTTTTAAATTTTTTTTACCACATATTTAAATTATAGGCGGGCACGCACGAATGAGAAAACGAATTACCATGCTAACATTTGATTAGCAATATACAGTAGGCCTATAATGTAACTAGCATAATGCAAAACAGCAACATTACACAACATTAAGCATAACATCCTCAACATCAACCCTACAGTTTAGTCATTTTAAACTAGCTCAACTGAATCTATTGAGTTTAATAGCTTAGCTAGCAATAGCACATATTAGCATGTCAAATATAATTTTAAAAAAAATTATTTTTGTTTACCACCCCCTTACGCCTTGTTAACATGCTAGGATTTGCACAGCAATATGTAGCATAATATAACTGCCATAATGCTAACTTCCAAAACCTTCAGCAATGTTACGTTAATGCTAACAAAAGTTATACATGAAGTCCCAATTTGTTCATATAGCTGTTGTTCAACAATTAAATTATTTCAATAATGAATTACTTGAGCAGGAAACAATTTTAGACACATACGTTTTTTACATAAATGATTTAACTTAGCATATTTAACAGTAGCTCAGCTAGCATGACACACCAGCACCACACATCACAAATCAACCGCAAAAGCTATTTTAAAGAGCTCAACCATATGAACAGACATAAAAACATCCTTCCAGTTAATCTCACAGTGAGATGATGACGGTGGCGAGACAGGCCTGAGACAAAGAGCATGCTGCCCACCTCAGCGTGACGTACTCTTGCCAGCTTGTTAGATGAAGGTTTGCGTACAAAATACTGTCATCCCATCATCCAGGCGGGCTGCCAGGATGGTCTCGTGCACAACAGCATTTTAAGAGATTAGGAAATGCTTCTTAACCTGCTTAACATAAAACTACCTTTGGCACAAACACAAGCTCACCTGACCAAATGTGACAGCCACTTCCACAACAGATCACTGCAGGCAAATGCTAGTGAAAGCACAAACTAGAAAGCTTATAGAAAGCACAAAAATCACTAACGAGATACCTTTGATATCCCAATTGTTTCTCTTACATAAAAACCAGATTAAAAGGAGGGTCTCCCATTTTTC